>NW_019154139.1:15157268-15321274 GCF_002288905.1 Enhydra lutris kenyoni | reverse complement strand
ATACGTGGAATTTAAGAAACAAAACAGAGGATCATAGGAGAAGAGACAAAAAAGTAAAATAAGACGAAACCAGAGAGAGAGACAGACAAAACATTAAGAGACTCTTAATCATAGGAAACAAACAGGGTTGCTAGAGGGAAGGCGGGGGGAGAGATAGGGAAGCTGGGTAACCGACATTAAGAAGGGCATGTGATATAATGAACACTGAGTATTATATAAGACAAATGAATCACAGACCTGTACTTCTGAAACCATTAATACATTATATGTTAATACGTGGAATTTAAGAAACAAAACAGAGGATCATAGGAGAAGAGACAAAAAAGTAAAATAAGACGAAACCAGAGAGAGAGACAGACAAAACATTAAGAGACTCTTAATCATAGGAAACAAACAGGGTTGCTAGAGGGAAGGCGGGGGGAGAGATAGGGAAGCTGGGTAACCGACATTAAGAAGGGCATGTGATATAATGAACACTGAGTATTATATAAGACAAATGAATCACAGACCTGTACTTCTGAAACCATTAATACATTATATGTTAATAAAGTGAATTTAAATTAAAAATGTTAAAATGGCAAAAAAAAAGATAGTGTGTAAGATGTTAATATTAGGGGAGACTGGGTACAGAGTACAGAGGAACTCTATACTATCTTTGAATGTTTTCTACAAATCTGAAGTTATTTTCGAAAATTTATTTAAAAAAAAACCCTTGTGCCCAACCTGCCGCACAAAAGCATAATCTCAATACCCAATTCATGGAATTTAAGTGGTCCTAAATACCTCAAGCATATCACTGCATTTAAAGTGGTCCCAGGGGGCACCTGGGTGGCTCAGCCGCTAAGCGGCTGCCTTTGGCTTAGGTCATGATCCCAGGGTCCTGGGATCGAGCCCCGTATTCGGGCTTCCTGCTTGGCGGGAACCTGCTTCTCCCTCTCCCGCTTCCCCTGCTTATGCTCCTTCTCTCACTGTGTCTCTGTCAAATAAATAAATTAAATCTTTAAAAAATAAAAAATAGAAAAATAAAGTGGTCCCAGATTGGTTGTGATCTGGGATAACTGTTAACAGAAATTATAAATCCTCTCTGGATTTAAACCCATGCCTCAATTTCCACAAAAAAATTCCACCAAAAATTAATCAATCCATCAAAATATCCAAGGAAATAAGAATTTAATCTGAATCACAGAATGAGGGGCCTTAAGATGACTAAGAACTTCTGGAACTGCTACAAAGTACCAATTCAAGGAGGTCACGAATCCTAAGCAGGGTAAAAAAGAGAGGGACATGGGGTAGGAGATGAGGAGTAGAAAAGAGGTGGTAGGGGAAGTAAAGATAGAAATAAAGAACACGCAGAAATGGGCAGAGATATAAAGAGGGAGAGTCAAGAGACTGAGACAGACACTCTACATCTAGACACATCCAATTGAAACTATACAAAATAAAAAACAAAGATATAGTATATAAAGCAGCCAAAATACAGCTATACCCAATAAGCAAAGAATATGTATTCAAGTGTACAAGGCACATTTATGAAAATAGACCCTATACTAAATCATAACACTGTACTTAACAAATTTAAAAGAATTGGTATTTTTATATCTTAAAATTTAAAAAGCACTTTTCTAAACAATTAATGGGACAAAGAACATCATAATGGATTTTGGAAAATACCCACAACTGAATGATAATGAAGAAAATATATCTCCAATGTGAAGAATGCAAAACAAAAAAGTGGTATTAGAAAAAAGTGTACAGGCTTAAATGCTTTCTTATAAGGCTGGAAACTGAGAAAAACAGAATAAATCCAAAAACAAAAGCAAAAGCCCAGAAAGAAGGAAATGATAAAGAACAATAATTAGGAAAAACAGAATACAAATACATAATAAAACAAAGCCAAAATTTATTATTTGAAAGATAATTATGGGGAAAAGGGGGAAGAGGCAAAATAAGCAATAATAAAAAAAAAGGAGATATAATCTCATATACATTTTTAAGATTGATTGATTGATTGATTTGAGACAGAGATCTCGGAGGGTGGGCGGAAGGAGAGAGAGTCTTAAGCAGACTCTGTGCGGAGTGCAGAACCAGACGCAGGGCTCTACCTCACAACCCAGAGATCACAACCTGAATCAAAACCAAGAGTTGGTTGTTGAATGGACTATAGCACCCAGATGCCTTCTCAGATAAAAATTTTTATTAATAAAAAATACTTCCAGGATTAAACAGAAAATAAGACAATATCAACAATTTTATGCCAATAAATTTGAAAACATAGATGAAATGGATAAATTCCTCACTAAAACTGACTAAAGAGCAAAAACAAAACATGAATAGTCCTACAGCCATTAAAGAAACTAAATCAGTGGTTAAAAATCTTAAAAGCAAGACACAAGAGCCAATAAGCTTTACAGATAAATTTGACCAAACTTTCAAGGCTAGATAAACTCTAATTTTATAGAGGATGCTAATCTCATACATAGGATATACAAAAAAGGTACATTCCTCAACTCATCTTATGAGGTTAAATTTACCTTAACACCAAAATTAGACAAAGACAGTACAAATGGAAAATTACAAACTAACTCATTCACAAGGATACTAAACATATCATATCAGCAAACCAAATCGAGCAAAATATAAAAAATATTATACATCATAATCAAGTTGGACTTATCTTCAGAAAGGTGATTAATTTATTTTTTTTATTTAAAGATTTTTATTTGTTTGACAGGCAGAGAGGCAGGCAAAGAGATAAAGAGGAGGAAGCAGGCTCCCCTCTTAGCAGAGAGTCCGATGCGGGGCTCGATCCCAGGACCCCGAGATCATGACCTGAGCTGAAGGCAGAGGCTTTAACCCACTGAGCCACCCAGATGCCCCAGAAAGATGATTAATTTAATATTAAAAATCAGTTAATGCAATTTACCTCATTCACAGAATAAAAAAAAAATCACGTTACTAATTGAACAAATGCAGAAAGAGTAGCCACTAATTTCAATTTAACCTCAATTAACTAGGGCTAGAAGGTAACTTCCCTAACGTGAAAGAGGGCATCCAAAAATATACAGAAAACATCATATTTAATAGCAAAATGTTGAAAACACTGCTTTTAGGTTGGGGAGAAGACAAAGATGCCTGCTATCACCTCTTCTATTCAACTTGTAGGAAGCAGACCTAACCAGTGAAATAACAGAGCAAGAGATAAAAGATATAAAGAAGGGGAAGGGGAAAAAACAAAAGCATGATTATTTATAGATGACAAGGAGTATCAATACTATCAATATAAAAAGAGAAATATACAGAAAAATTATTTGCATTAATAGTAAGGCTTAAAAGGTTTAAAATCACTTAATTCTTAGAATCAATTTACACTAATACAATCTATGTAACTTAGGCCTCTCTGGCTTCAAATATCACACAAAGCTATTTATAATTTAGAACTCTTATTATTCCTTGTCTAATTTTAGAAACCACTGCATTGTGACTTTACCAGGTTAGAAACAAAATTAAGTATCAAATGTACTTGTGGGTTTTAAAGGATTTACATACAACTAAATAAAATCTGTCCAACATGAGGTCAAAAGCATGCTGTCCCAGATCTACGTATAATTCTTTTCTATGGTTTAACGGTACTATTTGAAATTTCTCTCCTTCAGAAAAGGATTAGTCTTATGCCACAGTTATATCTCAGTAAAGATGAAAAAATTGGTATTTCACTTTTTGCTTAATAAAATTTCAATCTTCATATGTGAAAAGAAAAAACTAATAATGCTGAAAAATTATTTTTTTCTAAAAGTATGACCTACTACGTGTCACATGGGTCTATCTATGGTTTGGCCAATGGTCAAGATCTTTCACTCGTTGAAATTACTCCAAAAATTGATAGTCACCTAATGCAATCTATCCATTTACCTTTTCATCAAAAATTTATTGAGAGCCTACTAACATTGTTGTGGCCCCTGGGATAAAGAGGAAAACAAAATTAAGTGCCTGGTCTCATGAAGTTTTTATGATCATGATGATAATAGCTGCAAACATTTAGAAAGTGTATTATCAGATGCTGTTCTAAGCACTTTACATGCACACACACAACCAATTGACATGGTACTTCCCTTATTTACAAATGAGGAAACTGAGGCATAAAGAAGTTAAAGTATTCTTCCAAAAACACATGAATAGAAAAGTAGCAAAACTAGGATTTAAAGCCCATTCGAGCTGCCCGGCTTCAGATTTTAAGTTTTTGAATCATTATACCATGCTTCAATTGTGATAATTTCCACAGAGAAAAACTAAAATATAGTAGAGGAATATTGGAAGAGAGTATAATTTTATACAAAGTGGTCACAGAAGGATTTCTTTTTTTATATTCTACAGCCTTGATTGAACATCTTCCTTTGAAAATCCCCTCAAACCACCTCTTCCCACAGTCTCTCGCAATCTTAGTTACTGATGATTCCATCTTTCAAGTTACTCAGGCCAAATCGTCACCTGATTGGTCAGAACAGGATATACTTACATTGAGTAACAAACAACCCCCAAATCAGTAGCTTGACAAAACAAAAACTTTTATGCTGCTCACGCTGAGTTCACTGCAACTCCAGGCAGTTATCCTCTAAGTGGTGACTTTACCATTCCAGTTCCTTAAATCTTGTGGCTCTATAATTTCAATACAAGGCCTCCTTCACAGCAAGAATGGGAGAAGCATATAGGGGCTTTACTCTGCCTCAGCCAAGCACATCCTTACACAATTCACTGACCATAACTAACTGTGTGGCTTCACCAAACCACAAAGGGAGATAAGAAGGGAAATGTCTCATATGCCCAAGTAAGAACTGGATATTGATGAGCAGTACCATATTGTCCTTGACTCCATTTTCTTTTGTGGCCAACACATAAAACTTCAGCAAATCTTACCAGCTGTACCTTCAAAATACATCCAGAATTTAACTACTTTGCACTACCACCTTTACCTTACTACTCTGGTTCAATCCCCCGTCATTTCTGACTTAGGTTATTACAATGGCTGTCTAGCTCACCGCTTCCATACTTGCCCCCACTGCCCTCTCAGTCTTCATGCAAACACCAAGTGGTCATGAACAAACCCTTCAACTGCAATGATTTCCCATTTCATTAAAAAAAGAAAAGTCCTTAAAATGACCTTTTAGGCCCCACGGGATGAACCTGGGCAACAGCTATCTCTCTGACTCCAACTCCTACTACTTTTCCTTTACTTTACTTTGTTCTAGACACAGATCCTCTTTGAGATCCCCTGAATAGGACAGAAATGCTCCTATCTCAGTGCCTTTGCATAGACTATTCCTTCCATCTAGAATACACTTCCCTAATATATCTACATGGTTCAATTCCTCACTTTCTTCAGGTCTTTGAGCTCAAATATCACCTCTGAAGTGACCCCTCTCTGACCATCCTATTTAAAACTGATCTCCCCTCACTTATGACCCTAGCAATCTGGACCCTCTTCCTTGCTATATTTTTAACACATGCCATCTCTTACATACTAATACATACACTTTTATGTTTATTACTTGTCTCACATTCCCATCTAGATATAAGTTCTACAAGAGTGGGGTTTTTACCTCTTTTGCCCACTGCATTCATTAAATATATTTTTTATATGAAAGAACGAAGATATTATGCGTGCAGAGAGAAACACTTAAGAGAGTAAATGACCTATAAAGATATATAAGAAAAGAGAATACTCTTAGGGGGTGAAGGTCCAGACCCATGAGGTCTTGTGTTTGTCTGAGGAACAAAAAACATGCTTGGAGGCCAATCGGTGAGGGAAAAGAATAAGAAAACAATAAATGATGTTAAGGATGCACTAGGTGTCAAATCACATAGAATCTTTTGACTTTTACTCTGCATAAGATAGGATTCCTTTGAATGGTTTTAAGCAGAGGATGGTACATGATGTGAGTTAACTTTTAAAATAATCACTTGGACAATAAAGTAGGCATCAGACAAAGAGCAGAAACAGGAGACCACTTAGGAGGCTACTATACTTCTGCAGAGGAGAAATGATGGTGGCATAGATAAGAATGGTAATAATAGTGAAAATGATAAGACTAATTGAAATAGCAAAGGAAGTGGGGTTACTAAATAGAGTCCAAGTTTTCAGTCCAAGTATGTGCTGAAGATACAATATTGGAAGTCATCAGCACACAGTCGTAAGACTAGATAAAGTAAAACAAATGGAAGAAAGGACCTTCACTAGGAATGAACAGATGAAATGACAGAAGGACAGAGAGAAGAGGAAAAAGAAAAAGGATGGGATAAAGTCTAGATAGATAGAAGCAAGGGATAAATGTGTATATTCCCAAAAGGAAGGATGGATAGAATGACTGATGAAAGGAAAGGAGGGAGGAAGAGCAGTTAAATGGGGTAATGATGCTATGACATATAGGGAAACGAAGGACACACAATAAAAGTAGAAGTGCATGATACAAAAATGCCAAGAATGATGGGGTAGAGAAGCAAAAATGGACAAACAGAGAAGGAGTAGAGGTTAGTATGGTTAAGAGGGTCAGAAAAAGGGAGAAGTAGGAAGGAAGGAGGAAGAAACAATTCAACTGAAATTTGAGAATCCTAAGTTTTCAGTAACAAAAAAAGGGGGGTCAGTTTGATTTAATTACTAATAAATGAGTTATGAGCCATGGACCTCAAACACATTATCTCATATAGACTTGATTTCACTGTTCAAAGTAATAAATGTCTCTTTCCTGACGCATGCTATGTAACTATACACAGAACTTTTTCTCTGTTTAGAGAAATGTATCAGGTAAAACTAAATGAATCCAAAATATATCACCATTTCTTATTTGGTAAAGAGACTAATTTATTTATTTTTTTTAAAGATTTTATTTATTTATTTGACAGAGAGAGAGATCACAAGTAGGCAGAGAGGCAGGCAGAGAGAGAGGGGGAAGCAGGCTCCCCGCTGAGCAGAGAGCCCGATGCGGGGCTTGATCCCAGGACCCTGGAATCATGACCTGAGCCGAAGGCAGAGGCTTTAACCCACTGAGCCACCCAGGCGCCCCTAAAGAGACTAATTTAGATTCACATTAACTTTTATGCCTTTTAGAGATATTTGAGAGTTAATTATTAGCAATCTAATAAAATATAGAATCACATATTCTGAAGTATAGTCTTTCATTTATACAACCAACATCTGGGCACCTACATAGGACACAAAAAATAAATCCAGATTTCTAGTCCTCAGAGCCTCCAAGCTGAATGAGAACAAGACATACAAATATATTATTATTAATACACCATACAACAACTGAGCCACCCAGGCATCCCCAAATAGTCCATAGTTTAGTTAACAGTAATGTACCAATACTAATTTCTTAATTCTGAGAATTGTACCATGGTTATGTAAGGTTAGTTAAGATTAAGAGATGCTGGGGGCGCCTGGGTGGCTCTGTCAGTTAAGCATCTGCCTTCAGCTCAGATCACGATCCCACGGTCCTGGGATTGAGGCCTGCACTGGGCTCCCTGCTCAGTGGAGAGCCTGCTTCTCCCTCTCCTTCTGCAACTCCCCCACCCCCGCCACCGCTTCTGCGTTCTCTCTCTCTATCTCAAATAAATAAATAAATAAATAAATAAATAAATAAATAAATAAAATCTTTTAAAAAATTAAGAAATGCATGGTGAAGGTATATGGTAACTCTCTGTATTAGTGTTGCAACTCTAAGTCTGAAATTACTTCAAAATAAAAAACAAATCAAAACAAAAATAGATGAATCAGAACAACATATCCTGAAGTAAATATGTTTGGAAAGTTCTTTTCCCCCATCAGTATTATTTCCACCTCTCCACCATGGTAGTAACCACTTTAACAGTTCTATCCACACATTTACTTCTTTAACAAATAATACTTGAGTGCGAGGCATATATTACACAGAAAAATACAAAGTAGGAAGCACCAAGTGTGGAGGATAGGGACTGCTGTATTATGGACTGATTTAAGAAGATTTCATAAGGTGATATTTAGCAGAGTTCTGAGGTAAGGTAATAAGCCATGTGGATATTTTGGGAAAGGAACAGCAAGTGCAAAGGCCCAGATATCCAACGACATTTTGAGGAACAGAAATGGCCAATACAGTTGCCGCAAATTAAGGGACAAGAGGGCAAAAAATAAGTCCAGGTATGCTAAGTATTTAGGGTCTCCTTAGTCACTATAAGGATTTTCTTTGGTTTGTATGCTTAGGGAAATGGAAAGTGACTTGAAAAGTTATGAGCAGAAGAGTGACACAAAAGTTTTACAAGTTAATTATGACCATTGTGTGAAGAACTGGGCAGAGTGGAAACAGAGGAATCGATTAAGAAATTACAGCAGTTATCCAAGTAAGATAATGATGACTTAGACCAGACTATAATCAACAAAGATGAGAAGTCACTAAATTCTGGATATGTTTTTATGGTAAAACCCATAGGATTACCTGACAGATTAAATGTAAGTTATAAAACAAAGAGAGAAGTTAAGGTGATTCCAAATTCAGAAGACATGATAGAATGAAATTTCTGTATTTATTGAGATGAGAATATGGAATAAAGAAGATTTGGGGATTTTGTTTATTTTGTTTGTTTCAAGGAGTGGAAATAAAGCATTCAGTTGTTTGTTTGTTTGTTTGTTTGTTTTGCTCATATTTATTATTTCCTTCCTTCCACTTTCTTTCAGTTTACTTTCTCTGATTTTCTTCAACTTCTTGGATGAACCCTCAGGCCACAGATTTTTCAGTCTTTGTTCTTACTAACTCTATGCTTATAGGGCCATAAGTATCTTTGTAAGCATAGCTGTAAGTACCTTCCACAGATTTTAATATGTCATTGTCATATGCCATTAGTTCAAAATGTTTTCAAAATTCCACTGTAATTTCCTCTTTGGCCCATAAATTATTTATAAGAATACTGCTTAATTATCAGCATTTGGGGATTATTCTAATTATTTTTGTTATTAATTTCTAGCTTATTTCACTGCAGTCAAAGAAAATATTCTGTTATTTCAATGTTCTGAAATACAAGGCTTGCTTTATGACCCAAGATACAATTAATTTTGCTAAATTTTCAATATGCACTTGAAAAGAATGTGTATCCTGTAGGTGTTGGATAAGATGTGCTATGTTAATGAAGTCAAGGTTGTTAATCATACTGTTCCACTCTTTTCTTTTATTGGTTCCAAGCATTTGTAACTCTTCTGATTTTTGGTCTGCTTGTACTACTAGTTACTGAAAGAAATGTATTTATATATTCCTGTGTGATTATGAGTTTCTCTTTTTAGTTCTTTTTTTTTTTTTTTTAAGATTTTATTTATTTGGGACGCCTGGGTGGCTCAGTCGTTTGAGGGTCTGCCTTCAGCTCGATTCATGATCTCAAGGTCCTGGGATCCAGTCCCACATCCGGCTCCCTGCTAAGCGGGGAGCCTGCTTCACCCTCTGCCTGCTTCTCCCTCTGCTTGTGCTCTCAGTCTTACAAATAAATAAACAAAATCTTAAAAAAAAAAAGATTTTGTTTATTTATCTGACAGAGAGAGAGACAACGAGAGAGGGAACACAAGCAGGGGGAGTGGGAGAGGGAGAAGCAGGCTTCCTGCTGAGCAGAGAGCCCGACGTGGGGCTTGATCCCAAGATTGAGCCAAAGGCAGACGCTCAACTGAATGAGCCACCTAGGCACCTCTCTTTTTAGTTCTATCAGTTTTGGCTTTTGCATTTTGGAGCTATGTTTCACATATAAAATTTAGACCTCTTATATCTTCCTTCAGGACCGACCATTTTAATAACCATGAAATATACCTCTGTATCTCAAATAATAATGCCTCTTTGCTTTAAATTCTACTTTATCTGGTATTAGTAAAACCATACCACATTTCTACTAGTGTATGCACAGGCATATCTTTTTCCATGCTTTTTTAACTTCAGCCCATCTTAATCTCCTCATTTAAGGTGTATTTCTTATAAGCATCATATTTTAGGTTGAACCACATAAAGTTGCAAATATTAAATTGTCTTTGACGTATAAAAACAGAAATTTCATAGCTCAAAATCTCATAGAATTACTCAATAGAATTACTGATACACATAGGTTTTAAATTTACCTTCTCAATATTTGTTTCACTTGTTCTGTGCTTCCTTTCTTGCCTTCTTTTAAATTATTTTTTTACTATGCCATTTTTCCTCTACTCCTAGACTGTTAGTTATAACTTCTTTTAGAGGTTACCTATAAATCAAAATATACATCTCTAATTTCTTAAAGTCTAATATAAATTAGTATTTTTATTGATTCTCTAACAATGCAAAGATCTTAGAATACACTGATTCCATTTAACTCTATTTAACACAGATGCATATACAGAAGATATTATGGCTTTGAACAGTTGGTATTCATTCAGTATCCACATACTAACAGTTTCTATTACTCTTCTGTATTTTTTTTAAGATTTTATTTATTTATATGAGACAGAGTGAGCAGAAAGAGAGAACTATCATGACAAGGAGCAGAGGGAAAGGGAGAAGCGGATTCCCAGCTGAGGGAGCCAGAGGCGAGGCTCAATCCCAGGACTCCAGAATCATGACCTGAGCCCAAGGCAGACACTTAACTGAATGAGACACCCAGATGCCCAATTCTTCTGTACTTTAATCTAGATTCTTTTTCTTTTGCCTGACAAATCCCTTCTAGAATATTCTTCACATTTGATCTGCTACTCCTGGATGATCTTCTATCTTCTCTCCTCTCCTTCTGGAATTTCAATACAAATATGCTAGACCTCTTTGCCATGTCCCATATGTCTCTCACACTCTTGCATATTTTCTGTCCTCATATGTCTGCTTCAGAGTCTGGTTTTCTTCTGAACTACCTTTCAGTTTACTAATTCTTTCCTCAGCTACATCTAATCTTCTGTTAAACCTACTGAGTTATCAATTTCAGCTATTTATTTTTTCATTTCTAATATTCTTATGTGATTATTTTCAAGCTCTTTTATCCAATTGAATGAAAATGTTAATCATAATTGTTTAAAAGTCCATGATTAATAACTCTAATATCTGGACTTCTTATAGGTTTGCTTCTAATTATTTTCTTCTTGCATTTCTTCATGGTTTCAGTCATTTCTTGTCTTTCAGTATGCCTGTTATTTTTGACTGCATGCCAAGCATTCTAGAAGTATCTAAAAAACTATAGGTGTGCGTAGATGGCTCAGTCTGTTAAGTGTCTGACTTCAGCTCAGGTCATGATCTCAGGGTCTGTGATGGAGCCCTGCATCAGGCTGTGCTCAGTGAGGAGTCTGCTTTTTCCCCTGCCTCTTCCTCTGCCCTTTCCCACCCCTCGCTTGTGCACATGTGTGTATACTCTCTCTCAAGTAAATAAAATCTTAAAAAAAAAAAAAACTAGTCTCTTTTATAGAATTATTAACTTTTGCTTGTACAACTTTTAAAATAAACTCTAATACCATTAATCAATCAATGATTGAGTTGATTTAATGCTGGATTTCAGTGCTTCAACAGGCTGTTGTATTCAAACTCTGCTCCTAAAATATTGCCGTTCAAGAGTCCCAAGCCGAAGTTAAGAATTTTCCAGGGCCTTTATTCCTTGGTAGGCTCTGTCCTGGCCCCATGAAACTGGAGTTTTAGTCACAATTTTAATTTTAAAAACTGACTTCTGCATTAAGGAAAAAGTAGAATCAAATGCCAGGTTCAACTGTCTTCATTTTTCTTTTCTTCTAGATCTTAGTTCTACCAACTTAACGTCTTTGTAACTCTCCAATGACTTCAAAGAGATTCTTTTCAGGTTTCTACATGTTTTTAGCACTCAAGTTGGCCTAAGACAACCTAATCAGCCATTTCCAGAAGCAGAAATGCTCAGGCGTTCAGTTCTACATATATTTAGTTTGAGGTGTCTATTAGCTATACAAGTGGACTTGTTAATTATCAAATGATTAAAGTAACCCTGATATTCAGGAAAGATATCTTGACAGTTAGACATAAACTTGGGATTCATTGTATAAATGGTATTAACAGCTGTCAGACTAGGTGTTTGGATGAAATGACAGATGAATAGAAGTAAAAAGAAAAGGCGCTGTAGAAGTAAAACCTCAAGGAAGTAAGGAGATAAGAAAAGAGGAATGGACTCAAGGGGAAGAGAGAGATACAAGGGGTTGGGGGGGGATAGGAAAAATAGTAAGAGAAGCTGGAAAAACTGGGAGGATATAGGGGAGAGTATGAGGGGGTGAGGCAGAAGATGGCAAGGGGAAGGAGGATGGGAAAAAGAACTGTAGGAAAGCAGATGGTGTGTACACACACACACACACACACACACATGAGGGAGACAGAATAAGGAAGAAAGGCTGGCAGAAAGGATAGGCCTTTTTAAGACAGGTCTCTGAAAGAACGGCATGGAAGAAACAACCAGCCTTTGAAAGGACAAACTAACCAAACTTAGGACAGATGGATTTCTAGATGTCAATTAGAAAGCTAGGAGGCAGGAAGAATGAAGGCAAGGAAAGGTGGATTGTAAGGGGAAGAAAGGACAGATACTTGGATGAAGAGCACTAATGGGAGGTCAATGTAAGTGCTCTAAAGAAAAGAAGAAAAATGGAAGAATGAAAAATATCCAGTTGAGACAGTTACTAATATAGCAGAGTTTTCAATGAATGGGGGTGCGGGGGGGGAAACCTTGCTTAAATTCCAAAAAGAGGATCTGGACCTGTCATGGACCACAAACTCTAGCTGCATCTGTTTGCACATATGAAAATAAAAAATGTTCCCTGACCACACAGGTATTACATAGTCATAAAAAAATCATATTCTAAATAAAAATAACAACAGAAAAATGAACTGTACAAACTACAGTATCTTATTTAGGTAAAAAGTCACATTTCAGCTTGTATTAACCTCTTCTATCTTTCTGGTCCTCTGATAGGATGGTCTATACCATTTTGATGCTACATAGTACATTACCAGTGACTATTAAAATACAGAAAATCATACCAGAAGCACTTTCAACTATTTATTCATTCTTCAACACTTGAACATTTTCTTGAGATATAATAACAAATATATACTCATATTCCTTAAGGCCTCCCAAATTTAATGTAAATAAGGTATAAAAATAAACAGTTATTAAAAGTATTTTAAAAGTTCATGGCATTGAAGAAATGCAAGATAGTCAAACCTGTTAAAGGAGGACCATGAGGTTTCACAAAGATGTTTGGCATGTATGGGTCTTTTACTGTCACAGCATTGTACTTTATAATGGCAGTGTAGGATGATCTTTAACAGCAGTATCATTTACTTTATGGAACTGAATTACACTAGTACACGTATATGTAATTTACCCCACCCTCATTTTTAAAAAAATCACATAAAAGTATTTGTAATCTAGGCATCATACTAATCTTTGTCTATTTTTAGAAAGCACTGCATTTTTACTTCAAAAGGGCCAGCAAAATCAGGTAAGAGCTATTTTGGGGCTTTAGGGGACTTACAGGGAATTAAATAAAATCTGTTAAACATTTATAAAAGGCAAACTATCTTAGAAAGCTATATATAATGGTTTTCTGTAGTTAGACTGAAAGAAATTTTTTGAAAAATATTAAAAAAATGCTGCAAATTATACTGATTTTTCTGATCTATGACCTAAATTGCACACAGTTATTTATCTCAAATTTGCCAGTGGTTTTTCCCAATAGTAACCAAAAGAAATTGGGGGGGGGGGGCGGAGAAAAGAAGAAGAAATCAAGAAACTCGCAGAAAGTAAACCACAGGGCGCCTGGGTCACTCAGTCGGTTAAGCGTCAGCCTTCAGCTCAGGTCATGATCCCAGGGTCCTGGGATCAAGTCCCACATAGGGCTTTCCTGCTCTGTGGGGAGTCTGCTTCTACCTCTACCCGCCCCCCCCCAACTGCTCATGATCTCTCTCTCTCTCTCTCTCTCTCAAATAAATAAATAATTTTTTTAAAAAAGACAGTAAACCACAGTATTATCATACTTGTATTTTTGACTCTTTCTCAAAATGACAGTACCTACTCTCACCACAATGAACAATCACCCTTGAACGATGCCATGTAATCATTTTTCCTTCAATAAATATTTTTTAAGAACCTATTATGCACTACAAACTGTACTAGGTTTTACAGACATAGTTATATCATTTCTTTTAAAAAGACATTCTTATCATTTACTGTATAGCTTATATTTTAGAGAGGGAGGGATGCAGACAGAATAATAAAGGAGTGAGTTAGAAAGTAATAACTGAATAATATAATATTAAAGAAGAAATGGTGATTATATAGAATAAAGGAATGGAGATTGGTATTTCACTTAAGACTATCACGTAAATCCTCAGTGATAATGGAATATCTATGCAGAGACCTGAAGTAAAGTGAGGGAACAGGCCGCAATGGAAGAAAAACATTCTGTGCAGAGGGAATAGCATATGTATAATTCAGATGAATATGCACAGAATCTTTAGAAGAATACTCAAGAGACTAGTATGGCTACAGCTCAGTGAAAGGTAGAGTGCTAAGAAAAGAGGTTAGAAAGCTATCAAGTTCCAGTTCACATAATATCTTACAAAGTATTATATGGACATCACCTTTTACTCTGAGATGTCACTACAGAATTAATCTTACTTATGATTATGAAGGATCATAACAGGTTAAAGGGAAGAAAAGGAAGAACAAGGAAACTCTAAAAGGAAACTATTGCAACATTCTATGCAGTGGCTCTGGTGGAGATAATTAATATATATAATCATGATACATGCTCTGAGCTTGGATACATTTTGAAAGCAGAGCCAATATGATTTAATCAATACGTTTAAAGCTAAAAAAATAAACAAAAGCAAGCAAACAAGCAAGAACCAAAAACAAAACAATAAGTTTAAGGAGTAAAAAATAGGAGTAAAATTTTCTTCAGATATGTGAAAAAGAATGAAAGGAAACTCTATAAAAAATATAACTGAGAGGCACACCTGGGTGGCTCAGTGGGTTAAGCCTCTGCCTTCAGCTCAGGTCATGATCTCAAGGTCCTGGGATCAAGCCCCGCATCGGGCTCTCTGCTCAGCAGGGAGCCTGCTTCCCCCCCCCACCTGCCTCTCTGCCTACTTGTGATCTCTGTCTGTCAAATAAATTTAAAAAAATTTAAAAAAATGTAACTGAGATAAAACATAATGATACAATTAAAAAGAATTATGTAATGGAAAGCTGATACAAAGAAATTTTACAAAATGAAACAGAGAAGCAAAAAAATCAAAGTATGGAGAAGTAAGAAATTAAGAACACACTGAAAACATCTAACCAGTGTACAAAAGGAGAATGTGGTAGGAGCACTATTTGAAAAGTAGCAGCTGAAAAATTTTCAGAACTGATTAAAGATACTAACTCACAGGTCCAAGAAGTCTTACACATCAAGAAGAGTAAATGTAAAAAATACACCAAGATCCATTATTGAAAAACTGAAGATATATCAGAGAAAGAGAAGATTTAAAATTAAACAAACAAAAAAACTTATCCTCAATAAAGTAACAGCAGGCATGGCAGCTGACTCTTACATCTCTAATATGCTGAAAGAAAATAATTTTCAACCTAGAATTCTATACCCAGTGTAAATAACAACAGAGAGACAGTATCTTCAGACAAAATGAGTCTGCCACTAGCAGTCCTTCATTATAGAGCATTCAAAAAGATATTATTAATGTTAAAAGAAAGAGATTCCAAGTGCAAAATTTGAGATGCTAGAAGGAATAAAGAACACAGAAAGTGGTAAATATGTAGGCAAATAAACACTAGCCTTATAAAACAGCAAAGAATAATGTATTTTGAATTTTTTTTAAGAGCAAAAAAGAAGGGAAGCCTGGGTAGCTCAGCTGGTTAAGTGTCTGACTCTTGATCTCAGCTCAGGTCTTGATTTCAGGGTCAGAGTTCAAGCCCTACATTGGGCTCCATGCTAGGCATGGAGCCTACTCAAAAGCTAAAAAGAGAGTGATAATTAGTATATGAGTCAGGAAACCAACTGAACTTTAAAATTTTAAGTGTTTTAAGGGCTTTGTATTATCTAAAAAGGGGCAGAGTTGTTGATTAATTTGAGACATTGATCAGTGTGCCTGCAGTAATTTCTAGGATAAATACTAAAAGAACAGTTAAAATTATGTGATCATTTAAAACTAGTAGAAAGAAATGAAAAAAGTTAAAGCAATTCTAAAGAAGGGAAGATAAAGAAAGAAAACAGGACAGAAAAAAAAAAAAGGAAAATAAGATGGTGGATAGAAATCCAAATACCTTGGTGTATTATTTACAAATGTAAATAAGCTTCAATTAAAAAATATTATCAGACCAATTAACCCAAAAGCCAAATATATGTTGTTTTTAAGAGACATCTAAAACAAAAGTTCCAGACTGAAAACAGAAGGATACAAAAAGTTCACTATGAAAATATCAAAGAAAACTGCTATAGCTGTATTAATTACAAACATAACAGACTTTAAGGGAAAATACTATAAATTAAGAAGACACTTTTCATAATGATATACACTCCAATTCACCAAGAAAATACAATAATTATCTAATAATATATATTTTACACCTATATCCATTGTATTTCATAATGATAAAAACAGAGCATCAATTTATCAGGACATGTATTTATTATAATAATTTAAAAATGTATAAAGTAAAAAGTAGCAAAACTTCAAAGAGAGATCATGGTTAAACTGGGGGCATTTCAACACTTTTTTTTTTTTAGATTTTATATATTTTTATTTGAGAGAGAGAGAGAGAGAGAAATCACAAGTAGGCAGAGAGGCAGGCAGGGGTGAAGGGGAGGCAGCCCCCCCCCCCCCCGAGCAGAGAGCCCAATGTGGGGCTTGATCCCAGGACCCTGAGACCATGAGCTGAGCTGAAGGCAGAGGGTTAACCCACTGAGCCACCCAGGCGCCCCAACACTTTTTTTGATATATCTGAGATAACAAGCAGATCAAAGACAAGTAGAGAAGATTTGGACAACACATTAACTGTGACTTAATGAAAAACCAATTCCATCTAATAATAGTAGTAGACAATGATAGAAAAGTATATACATTTTTTTTTTTAAACTGATCATATATGGGAACATTTAAAAAAGTCTAGGGCAGGGCGCCCGAGTGACTCAGTGGGCTAAAGCCTCTGCCTTCGGCTCAGGTCATGATCCCAGGGTCCTGGGATCGAGCCCCGCATCCGCTCTCTGCTCGGCAGGGAGCCTGCTTCCTCCTCTCTCTCTGCCTGCTTCTCTGCCTACTTGTGATCTCTCTCTCTCTGTCAAATAAATAAATAAAATCTTAAAAAAAAAAAATCTAGGGTGGCTGGGTGGCTCAGTGGGTTAGGCCTCTGCCTTCGGCTTGGGTCGTAGTCTCAGGGCCCTGGGATCCGGGCTGCATCCGGCTCTCTGCTCAGCAGGGAGCCTGCTTCCCCATCTCTCTGCCTGCCTCTCTCCCTACTTGTGATTTCTCTGTCAAATAAATAATAAATATATCTTTTAAAAAATAAATTAAAAAGTCTAAACTAGTTTCAAGAAATTTAAATATTACAGAGCATATTCCTTTATACTGATGTATTTGAGCCAAAAATTAACCCTAAAAAGATAATCAAAAAAGTTTTCTGTTTGGAATACAAGTGTTATAAATGTTATAAATAAATAATAAAGAAAAATACCTCTAAATAACCAAAGAAACAAATTATAATAATATTTAGAAAATATTTTGAGCTGAATGATAATGAATATACCACATTAAAGAGAACTGTGGGCTACAACTACAATAGAAATTAAAGGTACTTTTTTACACAGCTAAAAGCTTATGTTAGGGGGAAAAAGGGCTACAAATAAATAGTCTAGGAACACACCCCAAGAAGTTACCATTAATGGAATATAGGTGTCTATAAACAAATCAGAATACAGATTTATATATTCCCCCCTTAATATGAAAGATAGCATGAAAAAAAGAAAAAGACAAAAGAATAAAAAAAATAGAGAATAATGAAATTGAAAACAAACCTACAATAGAGACAATCAATAATGACAAAAGTTGGTTCTCTGAAAAGCTGATAAAATTAATCTCTGTCATGTGGATAAAAGGTATCATATAGGGATCACAGTCAGTGGTATTGTAATATCATTATATGGTGCAACATGGTAGCTACACTTGTGGTGAGCATAGCATAATGTAAGACTTGTCAAATCATTGTTGTATACCTGAAACTAATATAATATTGTGTGTCCACTACACTTCAATTAAGAAAAAAATTAATCAACTTCTGATGAAATTCATCAAAATGAAAAGGGAAAAGACACATACAAGTAATATGAAGAATGAAAAAGACTAAATAAATACAGGTACCACTGACATTTAAATCACAAAAAAATAAGGTAAGTGGGTTTCAATGTCAAGGAATGGTCTAGATTATTTAGATCAACGTTCCCATTAATAACAAATAAAAATATTAATATATATAAAACACCTTAAAGCAGCTAAGAGCTGAGATAAGACAATAAGGAACTACCAAACCAAGTTAAGTAGAACACACATCAGCTTTTACCCTAAAAGAATTTGCTAATCCCAAGGAATCTGAACAGCAGTTTTGATCACCTCATGAAACAAGGGGTACAAAAGTCAAAACATAGGATCAGCCAAAGACACAAAGTCTAAAAGAAGACACCCAAAACATTAAGCCAAAATGCTACACACTTCCTCTGGGAATGAATAAACTAGAAATAAAATCCTCTTTCACATGCCTTGTGGTGAGGAAGCTTTGGCATTCAAGCAAAAAAGGAGGGGGGAAAAATAAAAAGAAAAGATTCTAGGGGCGCCTGGGTGGCTCAGTGGGTTAAGCCTCTGCCTTCGGCTCAGGTCATGGTCTCAGGGTCCTGGGATCGAGCCCCGCATCGGGCTCTCTGCTCAGCGGGGAGCCTGCTTCCTCCTCTCTCTCTGCCTGCCTCTGCCTACTCATGATATCTCTCTCTCTGTCAAATAAATTTAAAAAAAAATTTTTTTTAAAAAAAGATTCTAAATTATAAGCACTGATTGGCCCTAGGGCAGATCTGCAGCCCAAATAAAAAGGATCAAGGGTGGTCTAAGAAACTTCAAACCATAAATTTAAATTGTCCCTTAAGTGGTGGTGACTCTAATGCCACTAAAAAATACAAATTCTTTATGGAGGAAGGCACCCTTATCCTGGGCCTCAGGAAGTTCTGAAAAATAATTTTTTCAAATATAAAAATCCTCAAAACATCTAAAGGGTGGGGGCAGATGACAGATTACCTTCAAAGGAGCCAATAGTGTTCAACAACAACAATGAAAACTAGAAGACAGTATTCTATATTTAAAAAGCTGGTGGAGGGAAGCAACCTAAAATCTTATATCCATGAAAACATCTTACAGGTACTGAGATAAACATATAGATGTATTTTGATAAAAGATGAAAGGGTTTGTCTCTAAAAGATCTCACTAAAGGAAATTCAAAATGGTATGTTTCAGGTCAAAGTAAAGTGATTCTAGATGATCAATTGTCTAGTATGTAAGAAAAACAGGAAAAGTAGTGAATACATGGGTAAATATAAGTGAACTGAAACTTAACAAAACAATATTATAATAATAGCTAGTGGAATTGTTTTTTTTTAAATGATAGAATTAGGGCCCCTGGGTGGCTCAGTGGGTTAAAGCCTTCGGCTCAGGTCATGATCCCAGAGTCCTGGGATCAAGTCCTGCATCCGGCTCTCTGCTCAGCAAGGAGCCTGCTTGAGCCTGAGCCTCTCTCTGCCTGCTTCTCTGCCTACTTGTGATCTGTCTCTCTGTCAAATAAATAAATAAAATCTTTTTAAAAAATGATAGAATTAAAACACTGAAGTTTAATTATGGAAGGGAATAATGAAATTTAAATGTTCTAGGCTCCTTGTACTATGTAGGAGGAAGGCAAAAGGTAAGGATTTACATTACATTACATTACTTTGTAAGGATTTACATTACATTACTTTGAAAAATTAAGTATACATCTCATTTTTAATCACTTTAAAAGTCATGCAGTATATTACATTTATGGCATTCAATAAAATTTAACCACATATATGAAAATATTCTTAGAAAGCTAGAAACCATTTTTCTTAAGTTTCTTACCATGACAAAAATTTATCTAATAAAAATGTAAGCAAAAAAGCATACTCAATGGAGAAATATTTAAATATTCCCTTTTAAAAGTTGGATTAAGACAAGGAAATCTACTATGACCACTTCCGTTCAACGCTTCTTAGAGGTCCTAGCTAGTGAGTAAGACAAACACCAATCAGCCAAACAAAAACCAAACTAATAAATAGAAGATATATGGAATGGAAGGGGGAAACAAAACTGCCATTATTCACAGATGATATGATGTATACATAGAAATTCAACTGACTATAGAGAAGTTAGAATTAATAAGAAATGGATGAATACAAAATCATCTCCATATTCTCCTAACAAATCATTATTTTTTAAAGATACCATATATCCAGTAGCATTAAAAAACATGAAGTACCCAGGAATAAATGTAACAAGTGCAAAAGATTTTTATGGAAAAAAATGACTTTTGATGAAATTTTAACTTTAACCAAAATAAATGAAGATATAAGATGAATTAAGAAGTTCCAATGGGCTAAAGATGTCAATTTCCCCTAACTCATATATATATTCAATATACTATAATTCAAATAAAAATTTCAACTGGTACGCTTTTGGGAACAAGACAAAAAAGATGGTTGGAAAAGGAAAAACAAGGACTACTATCTGCTTTTTCTAAAGAGTTTTAATTTTTTTTGACACTTTGAACTATATTTAACATGGATAGAAATAAACACAGCAAAGAAAAAGTATTAACTATTAATGGAAATGTGCCAAATACTCGTTCTTTTCACTTTTAAAATTAAAATATACTAAGTATACAATAAAGCATACCAATCATAAGTTACTTCACAGTGAATTATTATAAAGTGAACATCCTTGGGGCTCCTGGGTAGCTCCATCGGTTAAGTTTCTGCCTTCGGCGCAGGTCATGATCCCAGAGTTCTCGGATCAAGCCCCACAGCATACACTCAATAGAAATTCATGAACTGACTGCTGTTCCCCTGCTTGTGCTAGCTCTCTGTTTCTCTCTTGCACTCACCCTGTCAAATAAATAAAATCTTTTTTAAAAAAAGTGAACGTCTTTGATTAATCACTTTTACGTCATAAAATAGAGCACAAACAACCCTCTAGACAAACTCCTTCTCACCTTCCAAAATTGCAAAGAAAACCACTTTCTTCATTTCTAATTCCATAAATCAGTTCTGCCTAGTTTTGGACTTTAGTTTATGGAATCATATGGTATATATATTGTTTTACCTTTGACTTTTTTCATTAAACATATCTGTAGATTTTATCCATGCCATTGTGTACAGCTACAGTTAGTTCCTTTTTTATGGTATTCCAATATATATTATACCACAATTTATCTATTTTACTGTTAATGGACATTTCCTTCTAGTTTGGAACTACTATAAATAGTGTTGCTATGAATATAATATGCACTCATCTATGAACATTCATGAATTTCTATTGAGTATATGCTTAGGAATAAAATGGTCGAGTTACTAGTAAAGCAAATAATTGACAAACAGCTCTATAGTTTCCCAAAGTGTTAACTGTTAAAATTCCTAGTTGCGGTGTATGAAAGTTCCAGTAGTTCCACAATTTCATCAATACTTTATACTGCCAGATCTTTTCATTTTAGCCAATCAACAGAGGTACACAGTAGTATTTTTAACTTATGATTAATTTAAATTATATTTTTCAGATATTCAATTTGGCTGGGCAATTTTTATCATGTCTTTAGGGCTTTCCAAATTATATTTTTTTTAATATCCTCTTCTGTGAAATGCCTATTCCAATTCCCACCCATTTTTCTATAGTTACCTGTATTTTTCTTACTGACTTTAGTTCTTTATACATTCTTGATAGAACTCCCTTGTCAGTTATATGTCTTCAAATATCTGCTCCTACTGGTTTTTCATTGGCTTGCCTTTACTCTTTTATTGCTATTTTTGATGAACATGTTTCCTTTTTGGTTTTTCATTGGCTTGCCTTTACTCTTTTATTGCTATTTTTAATGAACATGTTTCCTTTTAAGATTTTAAGAGAGCGCACATCCTCTGGCAGGCAGAGGGAGGAGCAGGCTCCCCACTGAGCAAGTAGCCTGATGTGGGACTTGATCCCAGGACCCTGATATCATGACCTGAGCTAAAGGCAGACACTTAACTGAATGAGCCACCCAGGCGTCCCTGAACAGAAGTTTCTTAATTTTAATGAAATTAATCTATTTTCCCTTACTGTAATACTTGTGTGTGCATATGAGAACATGCATCCTAATTCTTAAGAAATCTTCACCTCCTTATCGCATGAAGATTCTTTCCTACATTTTATTCTTTAAAAAAAGCATCATTGATATACCTTTCATATTCAATCTGCAATCGATTTTTATGGTATGGTTCAAAGTAGGGACCCAAATTTATTTTTTTCCACACAGATACCAAGTTATTCCTATTTTAGGAGGAATACATGTTTAGTAATCAGAAGCTGTGGGTTCTACTTCCAACTCTTCAAAATACAGAAATGTGCAAACCACTGATGTTTATGAATTTCCTGATCCAACTCAAATACATACTTAGAATCAAGGAATTAGGTGCTCTCCAAGTGTTTATAATAAAGCATGGTAAATAGTTATATAAACACCATAATATACTGTAGAAGTACTGGGCAATACTTAGTGATCCTTTTGTAGACAAGACCAAAAAAATCTGAACTGAATGGACAAGACTGAAAACGATATTAAGAAAGACCCTTCCCAAAAAAAAGGCAAGTATAAAGAATTACAAAGTTATGTTTACAAAGAATGTTAAAGCCAAAAATTAAGGGGAAAAACTGCTAAAGATGACAACACAATCCTTTTTAAAAAATCACACTCATGACAAGAAAACTAATGAGCTGAAGTCTATACTCAGGATAATAATAGTAATAGATGACAGAGAAAAAGCAGAATGTCCTATTTCACTAGCCCCTACTAAATACACACATACACATATACCCCCAAAAGACTTTATATATGAATGTACAAATCTAAAGAGAAAACAGAAGTCTAAGAGATAAATCCTGGCAAAAGTAATATAACACCAAAGACATAATGAAGAAGCTCAAATTGAGAAAAGAGTCTGAGAACTAGAGTTGAGAAAATAAGCCTGATTGATTGATTGACTGACTTTCTTACTTAATTATTTTAAATATTTTAATTTTGAGTAATCTCTACACCCAACCTGAGTCTTAAACCCACAACTCCAAGATCAATAGTCACACATTCCACCAACTGAGCTAGCCAGACACCCCAACTCTAATTTTTTTTTCAAAGGTATGTATGTATAGGGAAGATTCCTTAAGTACAAGCTAGTAAGTTTGATCATTCACCCCTGGAAAATAACAGAAAGGGTTACTTAAACATAAAGTTTAGAAAGACCTATAAAACAAAGCCTGTTCTAAAAACAAAAATACAATCATTGATAACTTCATATTAAGATACCCTCTTTTCATTCCCTGACAGAATTATTACTCTGATAGATATACGACAAAGTTAATAATGGTTTTTGTGGACAAGACTGAAAATTCTAAACTGACTGATAAGATTCTTAATTGTATGAACTATGTTCAATAGAGTACTTTTGAATGACTTAATGTTAAGCTGAAGTGAGGACACTAATATGAAATACCATGAGGTGGTCTGTACTCATATATCTCTTGACAACTTCATCATTATTTTAAATTATGCAAAGAAGCTGGAAGGATTTTGAATGTAATAATCATGCTTTATGTTAGGACATTATCAGCACAGATGTGGCTGAGGAGAAGTCGTTTAATCTCACTGGACCATTTTCTCCATCTGATAAGTGGTCTAAAACAGTGACTTTCCAACTTTTTAACAGTGATCCACAATAATAAACATAATTAAGAACAACTAATCCTGGGACGCCTGGGTGGCTCAGTTGGTTAAGCAGCTGCCTTCGGCTCAGGTCATGATCCCGGTGTCCTGGGATCGAGTCCCACATCGGGCTCCTTGCTCGGCGGGGAGCCTGCTTCTCCCTCTGCCTCTGCCTGCCTCTCTGTCTGCCTGTACTCGTTCGCTCTCTCTCCCTCTGTCCCTGACAAATAAATAAATAAAATCTTTAAAAAAAAAAAAAAAGAACAACTAATCCTGTATGTGTTGGTGTAACTAAAACGAGTTTCATAAAGTAACTCACCCTTACAACATAGCACCCCCTGATATTTTCTATTCTCTATCATTATTTCTAGTGTAGATTACAACCCACAAAATTAATTTCATAATAAAAAATGCGGCATGAATTATAATTTGAAAAAATGGACTAGATGACTTCCAAAGCAACCTATAGCTCTAAAATAATTTCTATAACCTATAGCTCTAAAATAATTTCTCTAATTTAGATATTGACATAAAATATTTATCAAATTAGTAGACAATATATGTCTGACAGAAATAATAACAATGAATTCACATGATGGAATTCAGAAGTATACCAAATAGATGAATACTGGGTTGAAAACAAGATGAATCTACAGAGGTAAGGGCCTATAATTAGGTTCAGAAATATCCTCAACAAGTAAACAGAGCCTTGCACCAAGTCAGACTAAAAGACCTGGAGGCTTTATTAACTACAAGCTTATCAAGAGATATCAGAGGAATCCATTAGTTTACCCAATCTTGGTCTATAAATAAAATATGTTTTTAATAAATACTGTGTTATAAATAGGTTGGTATCATGCAGACCAAAGACAGTATGAGATCAAGTTTAATCTGGATTAAGTTACTAGGTCTAAACTCCATCTTTTATTACACGTTATATACAAGAACAAAGTACTACTAATATTACATGCATTTACAATATTTATTTTTTTAAGATTTTATTAATTTGAGAGAGAGAGAGAGAGAGAGAGAGAGAGAGCACATGAGCAGTGGGGAAAGGCATAGGGAGAGGGAGAAGCAGGCTCCCAGCTGAGCAGGAGTGGGGCTCCATCCCAGGACCCTGGAACCATGACCTGAGCCAAAGGCAGATGCTTAACCGACTGAGCCACCCAGACGTCCCTACATATTTAAATAATACTTCTTTTCATTGAGTATAATTTCCTAGACATAGTGCTAAGTATTTTACTTTACCTAATTTAATCCTCAAAGAACGCCATGAGATGGTTAGTTTTATCTCCATATAAAATATTAAGAAATAATCTCATAAAAGTTAAATACCCTACCCAGGTTACACAGATTGTTAACATAAATGAAGTCAGGAGTTGAACCCAGTCTGTCTGAATACAAACCAGGACCTTTTAATTTTTTATCACTGTTTATTAAATTATTCACATCCATAGCTTTAATGACTACTCAGCATATATATATGGACCACTAATTTCAGGTAAACTCATAGAAGATTTATTAGAAGTTTAAAGACTCCCAATTAATAATAGCAATAATAATAGTTTCTTAACACTAAGAGGGATGCTATTGTTTATCAAGGTCTCCTTACCTTACTTAAGTGATGGTAACTTCTTTAAGCATTCAGAAAACAATTCAATGAATCCCCCCAAAAAGCTGACAGTTGAATGCTTCAATTTGAGAAACAATGACAAATGGATTCCTAATTTATTTTTTAGTTGCATTTGGACTTAGAAGGTATTTCTTCAAAGTCTATTGCTATACAAAACATACACACTTTCTGTTAATGTGTCTACTACTATGTTGTTAATTTCTTTCTCTAAACAAATGAGCAAAATCAGCAAGTGCTAGAAAAGATTCAAACTTTACTATCAAAGCCAGCTGTACTATAGTTTAATCTTTAGAAATCCTGTTATATATCCTCAATATTGAAAATGATCATTTTGGGAGCACCTGGGTGGCTCTGTGGGTTAAGCCTCTGCCTTCAGCTCAGGTCATGATCTCAGGGTCCTGGGATTGAGCCCCACATCGGGCTCTCTGCTCAGCAGGAAGCCTGCTTCTTCCTCTCTCTCTGTCTGCCTCTCTGCCTACTTGTGATCTCTCTGTCAAATAAATAAAGAATAAAATCTTTTTTAAAAAATTATCATTTTGGCCCTATTCAAGAAACTGTAACATGTCATTAAGGCACACCACTTAATTAGTAAACCATCAGCAGTCATAGAAATAACATTTTATTGGCATCAGTGTTGTAAAGAAATGCACACAACTACTGGGACTAAAAGAAATCCCTATTAACTACTGCAGGACTGCAGGAATTCTGCAGAAGAGGGAGGAATTATCAAGCTTGACATTTTGGTCCCTTCTAGACTACTGGGACAAAAGACCAAAGGAAAAACTCAGTGGTCCTAACTATAACTCGACAGAGCTGTTTACTTCTATCAACAAAGTCTCAGCAGAACTGAAAATAAAATAAAAAATGGTTAAGATCCTGACAAGGTTCACAAAAATCCCAGAGTGAAACTCTAATAATTCGCTAGTCCCACTTCCACCAACTACCAATAACGGGGCCAAAATTCACAGGAACCCTTATCATTTTTAGCCTGAGGAGACACAAATGCCCCTGGGGAAATAAAGGTGACTAACTTTTTTAAAGATTCAAATAACCATTAAAGACTTTCATTTTCAAATTATAGCTCCAGAGCCCCATGCTGTAAAAGCTTCACATTAGAAATCTGAGAATATGCCCCCATAAGAAAAGAGTAATTCTCAGTCAACATGGAAAGAACCCTATTGCAGAACTTTAACACAAGTTAACACAGTGCAGAACTCAGCTCTAAAGCAAAAGGTATAGTCTAATGGAGCTATCCTTTCAGCAAAACACACATACAAACACACACACATCAATACCCTCAAGTAAAGAGAAGCAGATTAAATGCAATGGTTTAGCTTAAAGTATAGTTTCTAGGAAAAAATTTAAAAGGTCTCAGACTGGAGTTAAGGATAACACATACTATCTCAAAAGAGCTTCAAACAAACTCAGGGTTGCTGGGGGGTGGATAGGTGATGGTGGATAGGTTGGGGAAGGTATGTGCTATGGTGGGTGCTGTGAATTGTATTAAGACTGAGGATTCACAGACCTGTACCCCTGAAGCAAATAATACATTATATGTTAATTAAAAAAAACAAACAAACACCAGAGAGCCTCAAAACAATTCCTAGGCTCTGCATGCTGAAACTATAAATCAGATTTTAAAAATCAAAGACCTAAATAGATGGTGAGATACATTATGTTCATGGATTGGAAGACTCAATATTGTTGTCAATTCTTTCAAACTGAGCTATAAATTCGATGTAATTTAAATCAAAATCCTAGGAGGATCTTTTGTAAATATTGACAAATTAATTGTGAAATTTATGTGAAAAGACCAAGAAACAAGAACAATAAAACAATTCTGAAAAAACAACAAAGTTGGAGAACTCACACTACCTGATTTCAAGACAGTATAGTGTTGGTGAAAGGACAGAGACATAAATCAATGGAACAGAAAAGAGAGACCACAAATAAATTCACATATATAGGGGCACCTGGGTGGCTCAGTAGGTTAGGCCTCTGCCTTCGGCTCGGGTCATGATCCCAGGGTCCTGGGATAGAGCCCCGCATCGGGCTCTCTGCTCAGTGGGAAGCCTGCTTCCTCCTCTCTCTCTGCCTGCCTCTCTGCCTACTTGTGATCTCTATCTGTCAAATAAATAAATAAAATCTTTAAAAAAAAATTCACATATATATGAGTACACATACACACACTGCCTTTTGACAAAGGTGCAAGAGCAATTCAATGGAGAAAGGATAGTCTTTTCAATAAATGGTGCTGAAACCCCTTGAGATCCATATGTAGCAAAATGAGCCTTGACACACAGCACACATTTTATACAAAAGTTAACTAAAAATAAATCAAGGAAAGAATACAAAAACACGAATTCAAAGGGATACAGGCACCTGACGTTTATATTTATAACAGCATTATCTACAATAGCCAAATTATGGAGACAACCCAAATGTATATCCGTTGACTGATGAATGGATAAGGAATACGTGTGTGTGGGGGGGTGTGTATGTATGTGTATAAAATGAAATATTACCATAAAAATATAGCCACTAAAAAAGAATGAAATCTTGTCATCTGTAATGACATGGATGGAACCAGATAGTATTATGCTAAGTGAAATAAATCAATCAGAGAAAGACAAATACCACACAATTTCACTTACAGTTGTAAGTGCAATTTAAGAAACCAAACGAATGAACAAATGGGAAAAAAGAGAGAGAGAGGTAAACCAAGAAACAGACTCTTTTTTTTTTTTTTAAGATTTTACTTATTTATTTGACAGAGAAAGATCACAAGTAGGCAGAGAGGCAGGCGGGGGTGGTGGGGGGGAAGCAGGCTCCCCGCTGAGCAGAGAGCCCGATGCGGGGCTTGATCCCAAGACCCTGAGACCGTGACCTGAGCTGAAGGCAGAGGCTTAACCCACTGATCCACCCAGGGACCCCCAGACTCTTAACTATAGAGAACAAACTGGTAGTTACCAGAGGAGAGGTGGGGGAGGGAGAAGGATGGGTTAAACAGGTGATGACGATTAAGAAGTACACTTACTGTGATGTGTACCAGGTGTTGCATGAAGTGCTGAACTGCTACACTGTACACGTGAAACTATATTACACTGCGATAACTAAGTGGAATTTAAATTAAAAACTTCTAAAAAGGGGGAGGGGGCACCTGGGTGGCCCAAGTGGGTTAAAGCTTCTGCCTTTGGCTCAGGTCATGATCCCAGGGTCCTGGGATCGAGCCCCACACCAGGCTCTCTGCTCACCGGGGAGCCTGCTTCCCTTCCTCTCTCTGCATGCCTCTCTGCCTACGTGTGATCTCTGTCAAATAAATAAATAAATAAATCTCCTTCCCCCCTAAAAAAAACTTCTAAAAAATGCAAATTGAAACCACAATGAGATGCCGGTACATACTAGAATGGGGAAAAAACCTTTATAATACTAAAATGCTGACAAGGATGAGGTTAAGACCCCCTTATGTTGCCAGTGGGACTGCAAAATGGTACCAGCCACTTTGGAAAACTATTTGGCAGTTTTTAATGCAGTTAAAGCATTTACCATAAGACCCAACATTCTCACTCCTAGAGAAATGCACAAATAAAATGAAAAGCCATGTTCACACAAAAACCTGTGTATCAATGTTTATAGTGATTGTGTCTGAGGCCCCCAAGACAACAACTACGTTCAGAGATTCACCTGAAGAACTTGAAGGACTAAGCATACAGCCATACCTACGGTTAAGATTTACTACAAAGAAAGGATACAAAACAAAATCAACAAGGAAAAAGGCACATGGGGTAAAGTTGGAAACTTGGTGTGTGAGCTGCCAAGAGTCCTCTCCTGGCAAGATGTGTTTAATCCTTCCAGCAGCATAAACGAAGTACTATTTATCAGGGAAACTCATTTGAACCTAGGATATAAGGTTTTATTGGGGGCTGGTCACACAATCACCCTAGCTTAGCAAGTACCAAAATTCCATCCTTCCGGAAGGAAAGAAGGTGCTCAGCATAAATGTTTTAGGCACATAAACCATCCTTAAGTTAGAGAATGGTGGGAACACAATCAAAATCAATTCCAGAGAACAGCCACAAGCCAACCTTACAAACAGGACCTTCTAAGTAACACCAGCAATCTCAAGCCCGCTATGTTAACTCTTTTCTGCAGAATGCTTTATTTGTTTTTGTTTTTTAAGATTTTATTTATTTATTTGATGGGGGTGGGGGGAGACTGCACAAGCACAACCGGGAAGGGGGAGTGCAGCAAGGCAGGGAGAAGCAGACTGCCTGCTGAGCAAGGACCCCCAATGCAGAGCTCCATCCCAGGACCTGGGGACACTGGGATCATGACCTGAGCCAAAAGCAGACGTTCAACCAACTGAGCCACCTAAGCACCCCAGACTGCTTTATTTGTAATTGCCAAAACCTGGAAACAATCTGAATATTCCTTGAACCGGGAAATGGATAAACAAACTGTAGTACATCCATATAATGTAACATTATTCAGCAATGAAAAGAAATCAACTATTGCTACCTAAAACAATGTGGATAATTATCAACTACATTATGTTAAGTAAAAGACACCAAATTCAAAAGGTAACACACTCTGACATTCTGGAAAATACAAAATAGATCAGGGGTTGCCAGGGGGCTAAGGATGGGGGAGAATGTGAATACAAAGGAAAAGCACAAGGAAATTTTTCTGGAACGATGGAACCATTCTGTATCTTGACTTTGGCAGCAGCTGTAATGTTCTGTCCATTAATCAAAACTCACAGAGCTGTCTACAAAAAACAGTGAATTTTACTTTATGTTAATTTGAATTCTTTTAAAAAGTAAAATACAGTTCCCCATGAATAAGACGAAAAGAAGTAACATGGTAATGTTAATATGACAAAAATAATTCCACAGCAGGTAAAACAAAACAAAACAAACCCAATCCTGAATGGAAGAAATCAGAACAGAGGATAGAAAAATCTGCCAAACAGATCTGTAGCTTCAGATGAAGCTTAAAAGAAGGCCTTTACATAATAAGGAAACCAGACTTTTATCACACATATGGGCATTTTTTCCTTAGCATGGTGTCATCAGACTTTATGGTGATACTGGCATGTACAATTTTTAGTTGATTATCAAACTGAATTTATCAATCTTTTTTTTATGATTTTTTTTTAAGATTTTATTTATTTATTTGATAGAGATCACAGAAAGGCAGGCGGGTGGGGGGGGGGGCAGGGGGAAGCAGGCTCCCTGCTGAGCAGAGAGCCTGATGCGGGGCTTGATCCCAGGATCCTGAGATCATCTCCTGAGCCAAAGGCAGAGGTTAACCCACTGAGTCACCCAGGTGCCCCTCACCAATCTTTTCTTTCTGGTTTCTGATTTGTACTTTAGAAAGACATACCTACTTTAATGGTAATTTTTAAATTTTTAAAATTTCCCCCAGGATTTTCTAAGTTTTAGAGTGTTGTTTTTTACATTTTTATAAAGACAACTGGAATTTGTTGTAGCTTTCCTGAAGCCTTTCTAGGAGAAAAGGAATAGAATCTATACAGCAGGATTCCGGGCTGCAGACTAATATGGGGAGGGAAGTGTTGGAAAGTTTAGGGAAGAAGAGGAGTAAGATGAGCAGGACTCTTTAAGAAATCTTGAAACTGACTGAATGATAACTACTGTCATGGGTTTGTTGCCTCTTCTGTTTGGAAAGCCTCAAACTACACTCTTTGTTGAGTCTTGAAAGAATGTTCTCAACTAAGGAAGTCTCAGGGGTCACAAACCTGTTAACTCTTACTATTCCACTCCTCCCTCATCCCTTATATTTGAAAACAAGAGGTTAGGCAGAGAATAAGATCCAATCACCAATCTCTCCTATCTGAATTCAAGTTATTATTAGGTGTTGTTTTATCTCTTTGTTGCTATTGTAAATAGGATTTTTCTTCTTAAGATTCTAACTGTTTGTTTACCTTTAGCAAGGCATCAGCAAACAAAGGCTCAAGGGCCAATCCATTCCACTGCTGCTTTGTAATATGTTTTATTAGTACACAGACAGGTTCATTTGTTTACTGTCTACAACTGCTTTCATGCTACAACAGGACAATTGGGTAACTCTGATAGAGACTAATGTTTTTAGAGTCTAAAATGTTTATCATTTGGGCCTTTACACAAAATGTTTTCAAGTTTCTGATATATATGAAAGCTATTTGTAATTTTTAAAAAAAAATTTTTTATTTCTTTTCAGCGTAACAGTATTCATTGTTTTTGCACCACACCCAGTGCTCCATGCAATCCGTTTGTAATTTTGGGATAAAATTCACATAATGTTAACCATTTTAAATGTATAATTTAGTGGCATTTAGTTCAATTCATAGTGTTGTATAATCATTACCTCTAGCTCCAAAACATTTTCATCACTCCAAATGAAAACCCTGTCCTCATTAAGCAATCACTCTCCATTCCTCATTCCCCTTCCCCCAGGCTACTGCTAATTTACTTTCTGTATCCATGGATCAACTTAAATTCTGGATATTGCATATAAATGGAATCAAATATGTTATCTTTTGTGCTGGCTTCTTTTACTTAGCATAATGTTTCAGACATTCATCCATGTTGTAGAGAGACTCATTTCTCTTTATGGGTGAATTATATCCCATTGAATGGATATATTACATTTCACTTATCTGTTCATCAGCTGGTAGACGTTTGGGTTGTTATCTTCTTTTGATGATTTTAAGTAGAGCTCTTATGGACAATCATGTACAAATTTTTGTCTCAATGACTATTTTCAATCCTTCTGGAATTCTTAAGTATAACTGCTGGGTCATATAGTAACTGTAGTTACCAAACTTTTCCACAGTGGCTGCATCATTTTATACTCTAACCAGAAATGTAGGTGGGTTCAGATTTCTCCACATCCTCACCAACACTTCTTTTCCTTTAAAAATGTGTTTATTATAGCCATCCTAGCTAGGGGTTGCAAAATGGTATTACACTCTGGTTTTGCTTTGCATTTTCCTAATGACTAACGATGTTCACTATCTTTTCATGTGCCTGTTGGTCATTTAATATATATTTATATTTATTTAATAAATAAATGGTCATTTAATAATATTGGTCATTTAATAATAATGGCCAATAAATTGGCCATTTAATATATATAACATATATTTACATATATATTTATATATATATTTTAATATATATTTATTTTAAAATTCCAACAAATAAAATTTTAGAAGACAGCAACATCAATAGAAAAATGGGCAGAACTATTAAAACGCAATTTACAGAAGAAAAAAAAATCTCCAAAGCTCACATAACAAAAAATGTTTAAAACTATGACTAACCAGAAAAGCACATATTAAAATAGAGATTCCTTTACATTTATTAGATCGGTAAAACTTAGAAAGCTGGATAATTTTTTTTCCATATGACATGGTCTTATTCTTTTCTTTTATTAACCTATAATGTATTACTTGTTTCAGGGGGTCTATGATTCATCAGTCTTACACAATTCACAGCACTCACCATACCACACACCTCTCCCAATGTCCATCACCCAGCCACCCCATACTTCCCACTCCCCTCCCCTCCAGCAACCCTCAGTTTATTTCCTGAGAATAAGAGTCTCTTATGGTTTGTCTCCCTCTCTGGTTTCATCTTGTTTCATTTTTCCCTCCCTTTCCCTATGATCTTCTGTCTTGTTTCCCAAATTCCTCATTATCAGTGAGATCATACGGTAATTGTCTTTCTCTGATTGACTTACTTCACTTAGCACTGTAGCCTCTAGTTCCATCCACATCATTGCAAATGGCAAGATTTCAGTTTTTTGATGGCTGCAATTCCACTGATTCCATTGATTCCACTGTGTGTGTGTGTGTGTGTGTGTGTATCACATCTTCTTTATCCATTCATCTGTTGATGGACACCTAGGCTCTTTTCACAGTGTGGCTATTGTGGACATTGCTTCTATAAACATTCGGGTGCACATGCCCCTTCAGATCACTACATTTGTAAATACCCAGTAGTGCAACTGCTGGGTCATACAGTAGCTGTATTTTCAACTTTTTGAAGAACCTCCATACTGTTTCCCAGAGTGGCTATACCGAAAGCTGGATAATTTTTAAGTGTGGGGATATAAGAACACTCATTCATTGCTAGTGGAAATAATTTGGCTATTGTGGATAAAGCAATCTGGCATTTCTTAATCAAACCAAATATAGGGCTACCGTATAACCCAACAATCCTATTCATATGTTTATAGGTTTCAAAGAAATCCTTGCACAGAATCATGTACAAGGATGTTCACTGCAACACAATGTGTGATGTCAGGAAACTGGAAATAAATAAGTAACTATCATTAAGAAAACAGGTAGGTAAAATGAGGTAAATGTCTCACAAAATATTATGCAGCTATTAGAAGCAAGGGATTAGTTGGAGCACCTGGGTGGATCAGTCAGTTTTGAGTCTGACTTGATTTCGACTCAGGTCATGATTTCAGGGTTGTAAGATGGAGTTCCACATTTAGCAAAGAGGATGCTTGAGATTCTCTCTCCCTCTCCCCACCCCCCAGCATCTGGCTCTTTTACACTCTCTAAAGTAAATAAATAAATCTTAAAAAAAAAAAAAAAAGAAACAATGGATTAGAAGTACCAACACAAGTAGATCTTAAAATTGTAGTCTATGGAAAAAAAGAATAATATATACAATGCAGTAACTTTTATGTAAATTTAAAAATAAGTACACACAAAATAACAACTTATTTGGGGCCCCTGGGTGGCTCAGTGGGTTAAAGCCTCTGCCTTCGGCTCAGGTCATGATCCCAGAGTACTGGGATGGAGCCCTGCACTGGGCTCTCTGCTTGGTGGGGAGTCTGCCTCCCCCCCACCTCTGCCTGCCTCTCTGTGCCTACTTGTGATTTCTGTCTGTCAAATAAATAAATAAAATCTTTAAAAAAAAAAAAACTTATTTTGCAAGAACACAAATACAGAGAGATAAATATATTAGAATAGAAACAATATAACATACATTTTCTGAAAAACATAAATATTAAGATATTTGTTTATATGAAGGAAGGGAAATTCAAATAGATAAATATAAAGGAGAACTAAAGAAAGAAAATAACCAAGAGAGACTTTATATACATGAATGATGATAATGTCTCCTGAATAGAGGATTAGTTTAACTTTCTGCACTTAAGGTTAAAAATAATTATACACTGAGTTCTTTTATTGTTAATAACACTTTTTCAGTTGACTCTGGATATTTCATGTGTATAACTGTATCATGTAAAAACAGCAATGATTCTACCTTCTCTTCCATTTTTGTATCTCTCTGAGTGTATTAGGTAGTACCTCTAGCACAGGGACAACAATAGTGATGATAGCAAGCATGTGTATCTTGTTTTCAATTTTATAAAAATTCTTCCAAAATTTACCCATTAAACATGATGCTAGCTTTTAAGCTGATTTTTTATATAACGATATTAAAAAGACTTTGGGCTCCTGGGTTGCTCAGTTGGTTCAGCATCCGACTCTTGATCTCAGCTTAGGCCTTGATCTCAGGGTCATAAGTTCAAGCTCTGTATTTTTTAATTAACTAATTAATTAATTAAAAGGTAGCATTCTATTTCTATTTAGCACTAGTTTTATTAAGAATGAACGTTGGAGGGGCGCCTGGGTGGCTTAGTGGGTTAAAGCCTCTGCCTTCAGCTCAGGTCATGATCCCACAGTTGTGGGATCGAGCCCCGTGTCGGGCTCTCTGCTCCGCAGGAAGCCTGCTTCCTCCCCTCTCTCTCTCTCCTACTTGTGATCTCTGTCAAATAAAAAAAATCTTAAAAAAAAAAATTTAATAAAAAAAAATTTAAAAAAAAAAAGAATGAATGTTGGAAACCATAAGAGACTCTTAATGTCACAAAACAAATTGAAGGTGGCCGGGGGGAGGGGGGTAGGGAGAGGGTGGTGGGGTTATGGACATTGGGGAGGGTATGTGCTATGGTGAGTGCTGTGAAGTGTGTAAACCTGGCGATTCAAAGACCTGTGCCCCTGGGGCTAATAATACATTATATGTTTATTAAAAAATTAAAATTTTTTTTAAAAAAAGAATGAATGTTGGGGTCACCTGGCTGGCTCAGCTGATAGAGCATGCAATCCTTAATCCCAGTATTGTTGAGTTCAAGCCCCATGTCGGGCATGGATCCTACTTAAAAAAAAAAAAAAAAAAAAAAGAAGGATGCTGAACTTTACCAAATGTCTTTGTGACATCTGACGATGCTCTTGTGATTTTTCCTTGCTCTATTAGTATAGAGATTGTATCACTGTATTTCCAATATTGAATTATCCCTGCATTTTCAATATGCATGTGGAGCATATTTTTAAATATAATTCTTGGATTCTATCTGATAAATATGTACATTTTATTCCTAAATATATTGGACTATAGATTCCTCCTCTTTTATTATGCTCTAGAACAGTGCTTTTCATAGCACCAAAGTTACATATTCCTGAAAGTTCTGTAGAACCCAACTATGAAACTGCCTGGGCCTGATGCTTTTTGTAAAAGTAACTCTTTGACAATATTCTGTATTCCTTCTGTTCTTTCAAAAGACCAATAAAATAGAAAAGCACCTGGCAATCTAAGAAACAAACTTAAAAAAGAGAGAGAGAGAGAGAGAGAGAGAAAGACAAAAATATAAATATCTATTAGTAAATGTGAAAAAGAAACTATCACAGCAATTCTGGTGATTATTAAAATAAAAGAATGGTGCACACAACTTTAGCAATACATAAGAAAATATAAGCTAGATTAAATGGTAGACATTTTAGGAAAATACAAATTATTATCAAATTAAATTACCAAACTAACTGAAAAGAAAACCTAAGAAAATTAATAAACACCAATGGAATCTAAAAGAATGACAAAGATAGATTCTAAGTCAGGATTTTTTTCACTGCAATAAACAGAAATCTACTCAAACTAAATCAAGCAGAAGGAAAAAAAAAAGGATTGGTAAAATACTGGGGTATCTCACAGAACCTGTGCTCAGGGAGTATAGTCAGCTAAGAATTCTATGTTAGGAACCCAGGATTCCTGCTCTTTTTTGGAACTGAATGGTCTCACTTGTTCCTTTCTATATGTGTGCCCATTTTTTTTTCTTTCTATAATCACTTTTCTATGCTAAGACTTCTAGCTTTTTATGCCTGCTCAATGTCAAGGCCCAATACCAATCAACTAGAGTCTCTGTGTGCCTTTCTGAAACTTCAAAATTCCAAATTGGTAGAGCTTAGGTTGGATATCAATTCTAGAGCCAAAGGAGAAAGAGGGAAAATAGAGTGAAAAAAAAAGAGAGAGTACAAAGTCATAAGCTAAATTAATCCTTTCAGTAAGGGTTGTGACTTGGACAGTATAATGTGTAAACTGCACAGGTATCCTGAGATACCTACAAAAAGAACCCTTCTCCTCCCAAAAGCCCCCAACCCAAAGACTTTATGTGTGAATTCTAGCAAACCCTTATGGAACATAAAATTCCTGCTATTTATTCTGTTAGGGAGCATAAAAAGGATGTAATGTCACAGATTTATTTTACAAGGCTAACAGGATCACATTTTCACAAACCTAAAAAATTTAACCCCCAAAGCAATGTTCAATGAATTACATTTTTAATAGAGATGCCAAAATTTACATATATGTACACATATTCATATGAATTCATATTTTCATATCTTTAAACTATTACCAATAATATACTTCTTAGGACTGATAATACAGAGATAACTTTCTTCATATTATTCAAATTATTTATAATTATTAAATTCTTCATCAGAAAAAAAATTTTAATTAAATAGCCTAGAAATAGACCTCAAAATGTGAAAAATTTAGTGTACAGCTAAGTAAGTTCATAGTAAGTTCAGTAGGAATATTAATTAGTTAGTAGTAGTGGAATGACTGATCACCATTTTGAAGGAAATGACCATCATTTGAGGTAAAACAAGTAAAAGTTCAACCTTAGTGTCAATATAAATTCTAGATAGAAGAAAAATTATGTATATCTGAAAACATAAATGTAGTAGAAAAGCAGATAGAAAAATATTTTTTTACTATTTTATTTTATTTTGTGTTTTATTTTTTTTAGAGAAAGAACATGCATAACCAGCGGGTGGGGAGGAAGGACAGAGGGAGAGGGAGAGAGAGAATTTTAAGCAGACTCCATACAGGGCTTGATCTCAAGACCCTGAGATCATAACATGAGCTGAAATCAAGAGTTGGATGCTTAACTGACTGAGCCACACAGGCACCCCATCCATTACCTTAACTTTGATACACCTTAAACCAAGCTTATCATTTTCTAACCCCCAAACTAGCTCCTTCTGATTTTGTCTCCCTTTCTGGGATCCCAAAACTTGGAATCATCTTTGTCTCCTCCTTTTCTATACCACAAAATCCTTTCTAGTATTTCTTTTTCATTGATTCAATCTTTGCTTTCTATTCATATTATATGACCTAAGGTTAGAACCCTCGTTACAAAAAATAGCAACACTAAATCCTATAATGAAAAAGGTCTGTTAAGCCTAAAGTGAGAACCTGACCACCCATCACATGTTAATATCAATAAAAGGACTGGCAGGCACAGTCTTTAGTACATATACACTATATAGTAATATTAAGTCATTCTATCTATAGCCTTTTAATTCCTGATGGCCTATTTCACTTAAAACAACAAAACTTAAAGACACCACAAATGTCATCAAGACATTTAGTTTGTTATTGTTGTTACTGAGAGGTAAAGCTGGAATAAGATAAAAATGGCAAAAGTAACTACAGTCAATAGAATCCCATTTTTAAAATAGCATTTTTCGGGGCACTTGGGTGGCTCAGACATTAAGCGTTTGCCTTCATGTCAGGTCATGATCCCAGAGTCCTGGGATCAAACCCTGCATTGGGCTCCTTGCTCCATGGGAAGCCTGCTTCTCTCTCTCCCACTCCCCCTGCTCCTGTTCTCTCTCTCTCGCTGTCTTTCTCTGTGTCAAATAAATAAATAAAATCTTTTTTAAAAAATAGCATTTTTCCTTCTTTCATCTCTAGGAAACCCTAATATCCAATTAAAACAAATAAACAATCTGAAACAAATATATGTGAGAGTTTTAAAATGTCAAATCTTAAAAGAAAATGTCAAATCTTAAAAACCTGTAGTTACATCTTTTATAGTACTAATAATTATATTTCCTATTACCACCACAGAAACCATACAATCTCTCCAAATCCTCTGTAAAACAAAGACAAACACTGATAGCCAAGATGAATTTCAGGTTGATAAAAGCAAGCTATCACTTTCCAGCACACCTGATTCCTGTTTCAGTTAAAATTCTAGGCATATCAAGAGTCAAACCTGCTTATATCAGTTAAACTTAACTGTACTCACATAATTACATTTTATATGTACTGATTAAATGAGTGTAAAATGAAAGCAGTTTTTTGTCCAATCACTATGTTGCACACCTGAAACTAATGTAACACTATGTTAAGTATACTTCAATTTTTTTTAAAAAGCTGTTTTATTGAAAACTAAACTGGACACTTCAAAATGGCTTGATAAAAGGCGAATCACTAAAAAAGTTTCTAATATCCTGTGAATAAAATTATTTATAATAAATCATAAGAAAAAATGTACTAAGGAAATGTTGTACTCAAGACTGCTTCACAAGGGTCTTTAAGGTTTTAATCAACTTTAAAAAAAACAGGCAGTATCAGACTATGGGTAATTTACCCATGAAAGCCAACATGAAACTCCATCAATGAAATCAGCAGAACAATATTCATTTATACACTTAACCTATAGGTACATGTTGAATACCTATGTTAACTTTTTGGTTGCAGGACCTTTTACATTCTTAAAAATTACTGAATAACCCCAAAGAGCTATGTCTTTTTTTTTTTTTTAAGATTTTATTTATTTATTAGAGAGAGAGAGAGAGAGAGCATGAGCACAGGCAGACAGAGTGGTAGGCAGAGGCAGAGGGAGAAGCAAGCTCCCCGCTGAGCAAGGAGCCCGATGTGGGACTCGATCCCAGGACGCTGGGATCATGACCTGAGCCGAAGGCAGCCGCTTAACCAACTGAGCCACCCAGGCGTCCCCCAAAGAGCTATGTCTTATAGGTAATATCTACCAACATTTATGTGAGAAATTGAAACTGAGCAAATTTTAAAATGCAAGACTACACCTGCACGCATTCCATTAGCCATCACAGCAATAATGTCATTACTTATCAGCATCTGGAAAACTCACTGTATACACAAGTGAGTGGCAGTTAAAAAGTCAAATAATGTCTTAGCGCTACTATGAATGAAGACAGTTTGGGCTTAACTAAAGAGTTTCAGGAACCCATAAGCATCTCTGGACCAACCAATGAGAACCACCTTTACAGGGCTGAAGAACCAATAACAAATAACAAGGAAACAACAATGAATCAATCCCTCTTTTGTGTAATTTGCTGAAGGAGCAAGACAGTAAAGAAGTAAATCAATAAATACATAGTTTTAGGTAGTGATAGAGATGCTATTAAAACAGGGCAAGGAGATAGGGAAAAGTGGGAGTTATATAGTAGGGGCAATTACTTGGTCAGAAGTATAGGATGGTCAGAAAAGGTCTCTTTGAGAAAGGCTACTTTAGGAATGAGCCCTGCTAATAAGGTTTGAGATAATATTCCAGGTAAAGAAGCAGAAAATGAAAACACCTTGGAAGCCAGGGGAAGATTCTGAGCATAGAAATGACCTGATCTGATTAAGGTTTTTAAAATATTCCTCTGGCTTCCACATGGAACAGACCAGGAAGGCAGCTATAAAAAAGGAAGTAGAGAAGTTAGGAGGCTATTGTAAATAAATATTGAAAAAAATATTGGTGACTTGGATAGTATGATCATAATGGAAGGGTGAGATTTGAAAGGATATGAAAGTTATCTTTAAGGAAAAGCCTAATAACTGCTGAAGGACTAGACATGAGGTTGTGAGGAAAAACGAAATGAAATAAAAGATGGCTCCTACAATTCTGCAGAGCACCAAGGTGAATGTTGCCATTTATTGCGATACAGAGAAACCCTGGTAGGTGGGGAAGATGGAGGCAAAACCAAGCTGAAGACACTTATTTGGAATCCAATAAAAACACTGGATATGTGGGCCTGGAGCTCAAGATAGAGTTCAGGGCAGGAAATGCATGATAGGGAATCATGAGGTATTCAAGTATGTAACTAGATCACCTAGGGAATAAATACGGATAAAGAAGTGAGTAGGAGACCGGCCATCACCAGAAACCAGGAGAGAAGCATGGAACAAATTCTCCTTCAGAAGGAACCAACCCTGCCTACATCTTGGACTTGAACTTCTGGCCTCCAGAACTATGAAAGAATAAAATTCGGTTGTTTCATGGCAGAAAGAAAGAAAGAAAAGAAAAGAAAGAAGAAAGAAAGAAAAAAGGAAAAAGAAAGAAGTGAGTAGGAGAACTGAGATCTGGAATTTCTCCTTACATCAAAAGCTGCCAAATTAACATACATTTATGTATGTGTTCTTTTTTTTTTTATGTTTGCTTTTTCTAGAGAACTATTTGCCAATGTATCAGATATTAGAGTTTTTTTGGTACTTCCCTTTTCATATTAGGACACTGACTCAAGAATCTCCAGAACTTCTCTCAAACCAGTATTTCCCTCCCTCCTTCCTCCCACCTCCTCTCCCCCAACACACACACTAATCACTCTACTCCTGATTCTTCCTTCTTCCCCCAGAGCTGTCTCTCCTCTGTGCTCCCAAGATTTGCATATTTCTACAGAGGTCCTATTTAACATTCTATATTCTAATTATTTGTCCTTTAATGGTGTGAAAGCTTCCTTATGGGCAGGAACCTTGACTTTCATCTTTGTATCCCCAGTGCCCTGTAAAACAGGCTCTCAATGAATGTTTCCTAAATGAATAAAATGAAGGGTAAGTGACCCACCCAAAACCAGTACCACTGCTACTCAGTAGGAGAGTAGGGATTAGAATCTAGAAAGCCAGATATTCTTTTTTTTTTTTGTAAGGTTTTATTTATTTATTTGACAGGCAGAGATCACAAGTAGTCAGAGAGGCAGGCAGAGAGAGAGGGAGGAGGAAGCAGGATCCCTGCTGAGCGGAGAGCCCGATGCGGGGCTGATCCCAGGACCCTGAGATCATGACCTGAGCCGAAGGCAGAGGCTTTAACCCACTTAGCCACCCAGGCGCCCCAAGAAAGCCAGATATTCTAAACTCACTTTAGTCTGTCATTCAAAGAACTCTACATTGGGGCCTCACTTCATCTATATATTTCCTATTTATTATCCTGTCTTGACTGTAAGTCTGGTGATGTGCCCAAAATCCACTTTCTTCAGCCAGTTTGGAATCTGTGCAACCAACTTATGTCTCACCTCTCCCTTAAAAACTCTCTTCACTAATCCCTCAATCACTGCCCTCCTCTTCCACACCAGTGACACACACAAAATCAGTAACCCCCTATATAATCTGATTTCTGATCTTAAAATGTCACTGAAGCTATTCACTCAAAGTTTATCAAAGGCTTTTATAACAAAGTATAATTTCTAAAACAGTAAAACCATGATTCTCATAAAAATATTAAATGCATATATGGCAGAGATTTTATTTAATTCATTATAATAAAGGAACCAGTAAAATGTTAAAATTGGTTCAAATAAGAATTGGACATACAGAGATTTACAACGCTCACGCTACAAAATTCATTTGCATGACATGAACAGGAATAATTTACATCGGTATGGACAGGAAACATTTGTTCTGTCACCAGTTTTTAAAATCTAAACTTAAAAAAAATTTATTTCAAGTGTAATTAAACATACAGTGTTATATCAGTTTCAGGTGTACACTGTAATGATTCAACAATCCTATAAATTTCTCAGTGCTCATGAACCAAAGTGTACTCTTAATTCCCTTTACCTATTTCACCCACCTCCACACCCACCTCCCTCTTGCAAGCATCAATTTGTTCTCTGTAATTGAGTCTGGGTTTGTTTTGTTTTTTGGGGATTTGGGGGATATTTTATTTATTTATTTCAGAGAGAGAGAGAGCATGAGCAGGAAGAAGGTCAGAGGAAGAAGCAGACTCCCTGCAGATCTGGGAGCCTGAGGTGGGACTCAATCCTGGGACTCTCCGACCATGACCTGAGCCAAAAGCAGCTGCTCAACCAACTGAGCCACCCAGGCACACAAGTCTGGTTTTTTTGTTGGACTCTTTTTCCTTTGTTCATTTCTTAAATTCCACATATGAGTAAAATCATATGGTATTTTTCTTCCTCTGACTATTTCACTTAGCATTTTACTTTCTAGGTCCATCCATATTGTTACAAATGGCAAGATTTCATTATTTTTTATGGCTGAGTAAAATTCCACTGTGTGTGTGTGTCTCTGTGTGTGTGCCACATCTCCTTTATCCATTTATCTTATCAATGGACACATGGGTTGCTTCATGTCTTGGCTACTGCAAATAATCCTGCAACAAACACAGAGGTACACACATCTCTCTGAATGAATGTTTTCATTTTCTTTGAGTAAATAATCAGTAGTGGAATTACTGGATCATATATTTTTTGAAGAATCTCCATACTGTTTTCCACAGTGGCTGCATCAATTGGCATTCCAACCAATAGTGCACAGGGTTCCTTTCTCTCTACACCTTCACCAACACTTGCTTCTTGTGTTTTGAATTTTAGACTTTCTGACAGGTGTGAGGTGATATCACATTGTGGTTTTGATTTGCATTTCCCTGATGATGAGTGATGTTGAGCATCTTCTTATGTACCTGTTGGCCATCTGTATGTCTTCTTTTTTGTTTGTTTTTTTCATTTTTTTATTTTTTATTTTCAGCCTAACAGTATTCCTTGTTTTTGCACCACACCCCAGTGCTCCATGCAATCCGTGCCCTCTCCAATACCCACCACCTGGTTTTCCCAACCTCCCACCCCCCGCCACTTCAAACCCCTCAGATTGTTTTTCAGAGTCCATAGTCTCTCATGGTTCACCTCCTCTTCCAATTTCCCCCAACTCCCTTCTCCTCTCTAACTCCCCTTGTCCTCCATGCTATTTGTTATGCTCCACAAATAAGTGAAACCATATGATAACTCTCTCTGCTTGACTTATTTCACTCAGCATAATCTCTTCCAGTCCCGTCCATGTTGCTACAAAAGTTGGGTATTCATCCTTTCTGATGGAGGCATAATACTCCATAGTGTATATGGACCACATCTTCCTTATCCATTCGTCCGTTGAAGGGCATCTTGGTTCTTTCCAGAGTTTGGCGACCGTGGCCATTGCTGCTATAAACATTGGGGTATGTCTTCTTTAGAAAACTGTCTATTCAGGTCCTCTGACTGTTTTTCAATCAAATTGTTTGTTGAGTGCTGAGTGTGTAAATTCTTCATATATTTTGGATATTAACTCTTTATCAGATATATCACCTGCAAATGTCTTCTTTCACAAATTGCCTTTTTGTTTTGCTTATGGTTTCCATCACCACGCAAAAGCTTTTTATTTTTTATCTTTTTTAAAAGATTTTATTTATGTATTTGACAGAGAGAGAGAGAGATCACAAGTAGGCAGAGAAGCAGGCAGAGGGAGAGGGGGAAGCAGGCTCCCTGCTGAGCAGAGAGCCCAATGCAGGACTCAATCCCAGGACCCTGAGATCATGACCTGAGTCAAAGGCAGAGGTTTAACCCACTGAATCACCCAGGTGCCCCACAAAAGCTTTTTATTTTGGTGTAGTCCCAATAGTTTAATTTTGCTTTTTTTCTCCTGCCTGAAGACACATCTAGAAAAATGTTTCTACTGCTGATGTCAAAGAAATTACTGCCTGTGCCAGGTATCTTACAGTTTTACTCACAGTTAGGTCTTAAATCCATTTTGAGTTTATTTTTGTGCATAGTGTACAAAAATGGTCCAGTTTCATTCCTTTTCAAGTAGTTGTTCAGTTTTCCCAGCACCGTAAATTTCTTTCCCCCAGAGGTAGAATTTGATTCATCACTTGCATATAACACCCAGTATTCAATCCATCAAGCGCCCTCCTTAATGCCCATCACCATTTACCCCACCTCCCCCACCTACCTCCCCTCTAACAACCCGCATTTTGTTTCCGACAGTTATGAGTTTCTTACGATTTGTTTCTCTCTCTGATTTCATCTGATTTTATTTTTCCTCCCCTTCCCCTATGTTCACCAGTTTTGTTTCTTAAATTCCACATAAGAGTGGAATCATATTTTTCTATCTCTGACTTATTTTGCTTAGCATCATACCCTCTAGTTCCATCCACATCATTGCAAATGGCAAGATTTCATTCTTTTGATGGCTGAGTAATATTCCACTGTGTGTATACTTGTATGTGTTCCATCCACGTCATTACAAATGTCAAGATTTTGGTTTTTGAATGGCTGCATAATATTCCATTGTATATATACACCACATCTTCTTTATCCATTCATCTGTTGATGGACATCTGGGCTCTTTCCATATTTTGGTTATTGTGGACATTGCTGCTATGAATATAGGGGTGCATGTGTCCCTTTGAATCACTATGTTTGTATCCTTTGGATAAATACCTAGTAGTGCAACTGCTGGGTTGTACAGTAGCTCAATTTTTAACTCTTTAAGGAACCTCCATACTGTTTTCCAGAGGAGCTGTACCAGTTTGCATTTCCACCAACAGTGTAAGAGGGTTCCCCTTTCTCCAAATCCTCACCAGCATCTGTTGCTCCTGAGTTGTTAATTTTAGCCATTCTGACTGTCCAGCACCATAACTTTTATCTACACTTTGCTACAGAGTTGTAAAGCAGTCTAGTCAATCAAGAACAAAAGAACATATCCCTAAATTAGAATAATGTAATTGCTGGAGGGACCTTTATATCCCAGAGGGTCTACCACCCAGCATTCATGACATGCAGTCATTTCTTCCACCTGTTTTCAAGTCACTGAGTATTCTTCCCACATAACTGTCAAAATTCATCCTAATCTGCCGTCTTCAGCACAATGAAGAAAAATTCTTGCCACTTTTGGTTTCCGTGATACTCACCTGGCCCCTCTTTCTACCTCTCTTCAGTCCTCTTCACCAGTTTCTATTCATCTTAAATATAGTAACCACCAAGATTTTGATGCATCTTACTCTACCCAGTATCATCGTTGTGCTTCACCATTATATAGGAATTATTCCCATATCCAGTTCTAATGTCTATAATCCCTAAACTTGAACTTCTATTTTCTCCATTTCCCATGTTGATATCTTAGCAGTACCTCAGATTCAGCAATGACCTGAACGAAACTCATTCTTTCCTCATCTAAATATGGTCTATTCCTGTGTTCTCTAACTTAATAGCTCATTGTCAAAGAGGCACAAAGCATGTGAATCTTGCACTCTACTGCCTCTTTGAAACTGCCTTTTTTTTTAAAGATATTTTTTATTTATTTGACAGAGAGAGAGAGAGAGAGAGGTCACAAGTAGTCAGAGAGAGAGGAGGAAGCAGGCTCCCTGACGAGCGGAGAGCCTGATGCGGGGCTCGATCCCAGGACCCTGGGATCATGACCTGAGCTGAAGGCAGAGGCTTTAACCCACTGAGCCACCCAGGTGCCCCTGAAACTGCCTTTTTGACAGTCACCTAAACTGTCCGTTGGACCTTTACAATCACTCTCTTGCATGTTCCCCTTCCTCACAGACTTTTCCCTAAGGCCTATATTATCTTTCAGTGGACTATTGATAAAGCCTCCATACTGCTCTACTATCTCTTTCCTCTATCATTCACTCAACTGCCAAAGCATATTTCCTCAAACAGGAGTCCAAGTTTTTCTGACTTGGTCCCATCTTCTGATCTGAGTTCTTACGTAATAGGCATCTGCTCTCTTAGGACATCTACCTATTTTCTACTCATTCTATTTCAGTTACTTCAGTCCAAATGAGTTGATTCCACCCATGAGGCACACAACTACAGCTCACACAGATGGTCACAATGACTGGTTCATAAATTGGTCCAAACAGAGCCACTGAAGTACCACAGGCTTTTGCTGAGACTTCTGGGGCAGAGGCATATGCTTTTTACTACCATAACTACCACTGCTGTATTTCACCACCAGAGGAAAGCCCGAGAAGCCAACCCAGAATAAGTGAAGTTTGGAGATGCAAAGAGGGAAATTTGGTCCTGGTGATATCTTCTGAGCCCTAGCACTAACCCATGTCTGGAGCCACATTCCCTTGGGCTGTTCAATTATATTTACCAATAAACTCTCTTTCTGCTTAAGCCTGTTTGAGTCAGGCAAAACCATCCAGAGTACTAAACAATACCTCCTGTCTTTTCATGCACCATATGACTCAGTTACACCAACATCTATACCAGTATCAGAATACTGTGCCTTCCCTCATGTTATTTCCTTAGCCTGAAACTTTTGCCCCTCATCCTCGATGGAATTCCTTCCCTCTATTCTGTGTTTATTAAGATTCATCTCATACTTCAAGCCTCAGTTCATATGCCTAAGTGAAGAAATCCTCTAAGGCTAGAAAAAGAAGCAAAGGACTAGATTACACAGGGATTTTAAACTATGCTACAGCTTTTGAACTTTAACCCAAAGGTAAAGAAATGTCAGTGAAGGATTTAAAAGAGTAAAGGACATGAACAGATAAGCAATTTCAAGGGATCACTCTGGTTGCTGTATACAGAATGAATTAGAGAAGGGCAAGGGGGACAATGGTTCATAAACCACTCAAATAATCTAGCCAAAAGGATGGTGGTATGGGCTAAACTGACAGTGGAGACAGAAGAATGTACTTCTGTGGTTATTTTATTTCTGAATAAATCCCTCTTTATACTGTAAACCTTCTGAGGGCAAAGAAATTATCTGACTTCCATTTACCCACAGAAATTAACAAAGTGGTTGGCACACAGTACAAACTCAATATTTGTTAAATGAAGTAATATATAATTGAGCAACTGGTCAAATGGTGTTATTATTTATGAAGATAGGACACACAGGAAAAGTCCTTTGTTTTTGAGATAGAGATAATAGAGAAGATGATCTTTGTGGTTTTTAATTTTTTTAGAGAGGGGGTTGGGGGTGGGCCAGAGGAGGAGGGAGAGAAAAAAATCTCCTCCACACCCAGCATGGAGCCTGACACAGAGCTTCAACTCACAACCTTGAGATCATGACCTGAACCAAAAATCAAGACTCTGATACTTAACCAATTGAGCCACCTCGGTGCCCCGATGATCCCTGTTTTGAACAAGGTGAGTTTAAGGTAATATAATACATACATTTTTAAAAGATTTTTATCTATCTATTTGACAGAGAGAGACATAGTGAGAGAGGAAATATAGGCAGGAGGAGTAGGAGCAGGAGAAGCAGGCTCCCCACTGAACAGGGAGCCTGATGTGGGATCCCAGGACCCTGGGATCATGACCTGAGCCAATGGCAGCCACTTAATGACTGAGCCACCCAGGTGACTCTATAATACATTCAAATAGACAGGGAATCTATATATAATGGATGCATATCTGGGGATCAGGAGAGAGATATGAGCTGAAGATGCTGATTTGAATTCTGAGCAAACAGATGCTAACTGACTTTCTGAAGAGATAAGACTGCCTAGGAATTATGTAAAATGAAAAAAAGGGTGATCAGAGACCTGAGGGGCATTTAAGAGCTGAACAGAAAAAGAGAAGTAAAGGAAGAACACTAATAGCTTGGCAGAAAAAAAAACAAAAAACAAAAACAAGAGGAAGGCCCTCTAACCAATGCAATGGGAAGAAGAAGAAAGTATGGTCAAAAGTGTCAAACATGGTAAAAAGTCAAGGAATGAAAAGTTTTAAAGTATCCTTTAGATGAATACTGTCTTGGTGGAGCAGATGCAGTGGAACCCAGACTAGGAGTGGATTGAAGAAGGGTAAGTAGAAAATAAAGAAATGAAGTCAGCCAATATTAGACATCTTGTTCATTAAGTTTGGCTATATAAATAAGCTGAGAAACAGAGTTACAGGAGAGGAACATATTCAAGGGTAGGTTTTCTTCCCCTGTTGGTTTTCTTGTTCTTACAGAACTGGGACTTATGCATGTTTAAGTGCTGACTGGAATAAACCAAAAAGAGGTTAAAGAAAGGATAAGAGAATAAATCATCAAAATGAGAGTGACAGTGTGTGTGTGGGAAAACATCATGCAGAACACCTTGAATATATACAATTTTTGTCAACCGTACGCCAATAAAGCTGTTAAAAACATAAGTTTAAAATGGGATATGGCTGAAAAGACTGGTTTTGAATAAGGAAAGCAATATCTCTTCTACTGAAATCAGACTATAGAAGGAAAGAATGGGTAAGGATGTAGGTACATTTATAGATTTGGTTACTGAAAATTAAGAGAATCTACATGTGATAATGTCAACTGTGTTTTAAACACGTTGAAGTTTAAATGTCAAAAATAATTTCTTCACTATAAATTATTTCTCTGAATTACAAATTTAAGATACACATTAGCATCAAAGTTAAATGAAGTAACTCTCACATTCCTAAATGCTAGACTTAACAAAGAAAATTTTAAGAATATTTATCAAATATCTACTTGTACAGGACACTGTGAACACAAAGAGAGCTCTTTCCCCAAATATCTGTACAGCCTTGTTACCCCCCTTTCTTTAGGTCTCTGTTCTCACACTCTGCTTTATTTATCTCCATTATACTTACCACCACCTGACATATTCTATTTGTTTTATTGCCTGTTTGTCCTCCTAGACTAGAAGGATCTCAAGGGGAGGGGCCTTCTCTTATTCACTGTTGTATCTCCAGTAACAAAATAGTGCCTGCCATAAATATGAATGAAAAATAAATTTGTGTTTGAATGAAATAGTACCTTCTCTTCAGGAAAAAGAATTGCAATCTGTTAAATGAAGGAGAAATAAATATATGAGGACTATATCAATATTTACAAATTAAAGAAGTATTTACTTCTTTTTAATGGTATTTAATGGTGATATGGGAAGCAATACCAAAAAAATGACGTAAGAGTTCACAAGACTATGAAATCCAGACAACATGATAAAAAATGTATTATGCAAAAGGCAGCATGTGGACTGGACCTCAAAGGGGTGGGTAGACTTTTAAGTGTATAATTCTACTTTTTTTTAGTATATTCAAAGAGTTGTGCAGCCATCACCTTCTAGAACAGTTTCATCACCTCAAAAAGAAACCCTATGCCCCTTAGCTACCACCTCCCACCTAACCCAGTTAGCCCTAAGAAGCCACTAATCTACTTTCTGTCTCTACATATTTGCCTATTCTAGACATTTCATAGAAATGTAATCAAATCATTTGTAAAATTTTGAGACTGGCTTCTTCACATAGCATGATGTTTTTAAGGTTAATCCATGTTGTATCAGTACTTCATTTCTTTTTATGATTGAATATTACTCCATTGTATGGATATAACATATTTTAGCCATTCATCAGTAGATGGCCATTCGGGTTGTTTCTACCCTTTGACTATTATGAATAACACTAAATTATTAAAATAATAGTCCTATTAACATTCATATATAAGTTTTTGTGTGGTATAATTTGAATAAGAGATAAGGAAGGGATAGAAATGAAATTTTTTTTTTTAAAGATTTTATTTATTTACTTGACAGAGAGAGATCACAAGTAGACAGAGAGGCAGGCAGAGAGAGGGAGGGAAGCAGGCTCCCCGCCAAGCAGAGAGCCCGATGCGGGACTCGATCCCAGGACCCTGAGATCATGACCTGAGCCGAAGGCAGCGGCTTAACCCACTGAGCCACCCAGGTGGTTCAGAAATGAAATTTTTTTCTTAAGTAGGCTCCACTCCCCAAAGTGAGGCTTGAACTCACAACCTTGAGATCAAGAGTGGCATGCTCTACCAACTGAGCCGGAACTGAAACATTTTGAATCACTTAATCCCAAATATGACAAATTCAAGATATTTTCACTGATGAGGCAAAGTGAATTTTCATAAAGCTTAATTTATTCAAGTCAAAGGACTGTCCTTTACTCTCCAAAAATGTCCTTTGAACTTTCTTTTTTTAAATGTTAAAGCATCCTTTTTAAATGAAATGATGGCAGTGTTGAAAGGTAATTTTGGGGGGTGCCTGGGTGGCTCAGTTGGTTGGGTATCTGACTCTTGATCTCAGCTCAGGTCTTGATCTCAGGGTTGTGAGTTCAAGCCCTGCACTGGGCTTCATGCTGGGCATGGAGCCTACTTAAAAAAACAAAAACAAAAAACAAAAAAAGGTAGTTTTGTTAATTTACTTAGGTAAAATAAACTTCGTTAAATCTAATCCAAAAATCTAGGAAATTCTGTTGACTAAAGGAAATGGAATGAAGGTAAGAAGGTAGAAACCCACCAGATAGCCTGAATGCCAACTAAGGAGACTGCACATTATCCTATGGTCAATAAGGAAATGAATAAAGTTTTTTAAGTATAAAATAACTGACTTCTGGATGTCATCTCATTCAATGAACAGCAACTGAGCTACAACTATATAAAAAGCATGGAATTCAGTGCTATAAAAACAGACTAAATAAAACACTGTCCCTACCTTTTTATAACTTAGTCTTTAGTAAAAGAAAAAAGTCTCTCTATTCATTATTTACATCTTTACCCATCTTTCAGAGAGGGCAATACTTAGTAGTTAAAAATAATCTTTTAAAAAGGAAAATATGGGATTACTCCTACTGTGCTTACAAGCTTTATTTCATTTGACAATGTGAGTTGCTGCGTATATAAAAATAACATATAACCCCTATCCTACAGAAGCTTATAGTCTAGATTTTATAAACTTACCAAATGCTCTAGAAGAAACTGACCGCAAACATGTAATTAGATATTATTCACCTAGGGCTTTCAATTCAGTAGCAAATAAAAAAAAACACTTACCAGTCACATTTTAAGAATTTTACATTTGTTACCTAACCTAAACCTCTTTAACAGTTTTATGAAAAAGTTATTATTACTATATTATTTAAGATATTTATTAATACATTAAAATATATTACATTTATCTTTTCCCAGAATCTATGTTAATGACATCAATTCTGCTGAGTGCTTTCATATATAGTTGCTTTATCATTCCCAACAGCACACAAACATTCTGTAATTTCGCCAATCTTGAAAAAAAAAAAAATCCTCTCTTGAGTTCACATTCCAATCCAGGCCCCTCATCATTTTTCTGATCCCCTTCTATCAAAACTCCCTAAAAGAGCTATCTGTAGAAGTTGTCCCCCAAATTCTCTCCTCTCAGCCTCTTCGCCATTCCAGAAAGGCTCTGCCTCTGACACTACCAAAACCACTCTAGTCAAGACTATAAATGACCTCAAAATTCTAAATAAGATTCTTAATTTTTAGTCCTCATCTCACTTGACCTATCAGCAACACCTGACATAGGTAAAGCAAGCTCTTGGAAATACTTTCTTTACTTGGCCTCTAAGACACCATACTCTTCTGGGTTTTCTTCTCATATTACTAGATACTCCTTCTCAATCTCCTGTGCTAATTCTTCCACAGCTCCACAATTTCTACACATTAGAGTATCCAAGGCTCTGTCCTTGGACCTGCTCTGTTTTCTATCTACACTCACTTCCTTATGTTCTCACAAAGTCTCATGACTCCACTAAAATTTAACAGGATAGGGATTTTTTTTAGCTATTTTTGTTAATGCTGAATGCCCTGAACCTAAAACAATGCCTGGCATGTAGTAGATGCATGACAAATATTTGTTCAATGAAAGGATGAATGAATAAATGGCTTTAAATACTCTCTACAAACTGATGACTCTCCAATTTATATTGGAGTTCCTATCTGGAACTCTCTCCTGAACTCCTGATATATCCAACTGTCAAACAGCCATCTCTACTTGGATGTATAATAAACATTTCAAACTTAATGAGTCCAAAAGAGAATTCCAATTACCCTCCCAATAGCTTCTGCAAATGACTTCACTTTCTTTGCCACGTGCAGCTTTAGCCTAGTTCCCCAAACCAGCAATTCTGAAATAATTCCTAATTCCTTCTCTTTCTCTAATACACATATACAATCTGCCAAGAGAGACCACATGAGAGGGGGGAGGGTCAGAGGGAGAAGCAGACTCCCTGCTGAGCAGGAAGCCCGATGATGATGATGATGATGATGATGATGATGATGATGTGGGACTGGATCCTAGGACTCCAGGATCATGACCTGAGTAGAAGGCAGTCGTTTAACCAACTGAGCCACCCAGGAACCCAACACTATGGATTCTTCCTTCAAAATATACTCAGTATTTGACTATTTCTCACTACATCCACCACTATCACTGTGGTACAAGCCACTACCATCTCTCACCTGGAAGAATGCAACAGCCTCCTGTTTCTTGTCCACCTTCTCCTCCCAATCCAGAACTGTGATCAGAGATTACACCACTCCTCTGCTTATAATCCTGCAATCATTCCATCTTTGCTCTGAATAAAAGCTCAAATCTTGACAACTACCTTATATATATCTCTTTTCAATCTGGCCCTGTTGTATCTCTGACCTCACCTACTACCACCAACTATTTTGCTCCTTTTATATTGCTTCTTTTGCTGTTTCTTCCAAAGGTTAAACACATTTCCACTTCCCTGCCTTTTCCCTCACTGTTCCCCCAGCCTGAAATGCTTTTCCCCTAAGTATCTGCAATCCATTACCTGTTTCATTGGTTTGTTCAACTGCTACCTTCTCTGAGTTTTCCCCAATCACCATATATTTTTTTAAAGATTTATTTATTTATTTGACAGAGAGAGAAATCACAAGTAGGCAGAAGTAGGCAGAGAGGCAGGCAGAGAGGGAGAAGCAGGCTCCCTGCTGGGCAGAGTCCGATGTGGGGCTCGATCCCAGGACCCTGGGATCATGACCTGAGCCTAAGGCAGAGGCTTAACCCACTGAGCCACCCAGGCGCCCCCCCAATCACCATACTTAAAACTGCAAGGAGGGGCACCTAGGTGGCTCAGTCTGTTGAGCTGCATTCAGCTCAGGTCATGATCTTGGGGTCCTGGTATGGAGCCCCAAGTTGGGCTCCCTGCTCAGTGGGGAGTCTGCTTCTCTCTCTGCTCCTGCCCCAGGCTCCTGCTCGCTCACACTCACTCTCTCAAATAAAAATCTTTAAAATATTAAAAAAAAAAAACTGCAAGGATAATCCCACCCCATTGTATTCTTTATCCCCTATCTCTGCTCTGTATTTCTCTACACCTTTTATCACCAGCCATTACTATACATTTGACTTTCTGGAACATGTGCTGGAAAAGGCTAAGAATTTTTGTTTCATTCACTGCGCTATCTCTGCTGTTAAAAGCAGTGCCTGGTATACAGCAGTGATCAATAAGCTATCTGTTAAACAAATGCTTTCATTTCCACCAGGGGGCCTAACAATCATCTAGCCTGGGATTTCAGGAAGAGATCATAAAGCTTCTCGAATTTTTTTTTTCAGTGCTCTGATCCCTAGAAGGCTTTATACTTTGCCTAGAAAGAAAAACTGTGTTTTCTCTAGTCAGCCACAAGGAGGAGTTGAGAGGAAGAGCTGAGCAAAGAGAAAACAGATGTTTCCCTTGCTTTTCCTAAGCAACCCCGAGGTGGAAGAAAAGTGGATGTGGAGGCGCCTGCACTGAATGAAAGGTTTTCTGCACACTGTGAGTTACCTAGACACACACAAACGTAAACACGCAAAGCCGCGATCCTTTCGAACGCCACAAAGAGGCCAAGAAAAATCAATCCATCCACCGGGCACTGAGAACCGGGAGGGTGTTTAACTCCACCGCTAAGAATTCCCCATAAAGGCAGGGGAAGAGTTCCCACTAGCGCAGAGGCACGTAACTCACACACGAAGGCCAACGTGTTCCAGAATGCCGGGACTCTCCGGCCGGAGAACTATTAAATCAATTCTATTTCCTATTCATGGCACCTCTAATTCTGAAAATGGTCCCAGGTCTGAGTTCTCAGATTCGCAGATTACAGGTCAAGTCCTGATTCATTCAGCCCCGAAATCCCCATTTCCCAAGGGACTCCGACTTACCGCCACCTGTTGATGCCTACATTGGAGGAGCCGGCGAACCAGGGGTCGAGGATGTAGACGCAGCGGATGGTGTTGGCGCCCTGAATGCACTCCTTCAGGGCGGGGTTGTCGTGAAGCCGGAGCCCCTTTCGGAACCAGTGCACGGCGTTCACCCCCATCCCGGGGGCGCGGCGGCGGCGGGCGTGTCCTCGCCCAGTTCCCCCACCGAGAAACTCAAGGAAGGAAAGGCCGGCTCATACCCGACACCTCTGCTTCCAGGGGAGCCGCCACACCCAAGAAGAGGGGAGAGGGCGGCGGACGGGGAAAAAAGGAAAAAATGAATCCGAGGAGGGGTCCGGAGGAGGAGAGAGCGCGGGACTCGCAGCTGGGAGATGAATGGAGGCTGCAGTCAGCGGAGTCCGGGTGTGACGCCCTTTAGGAGCCGGTGCCCGCAGCAACGGCCGGCACGAGGCGCATCGCTTCGAGGGCCTCGGAGCCCGGGGAGTGAGTACGTTCCACGAGCCCGAGCCGCCACGACGGCCCCGACCGGCCCCGGCAGCCCCAGGAGGTTCGTCACGGAAACCTCGCCCCACCGAGGCAGCCCCGGAGCTGAAAACGGCCCGCCCGAGGCGAGCCACCGAGAGGGATGAGAGGGGATCCAGCCACAGTCGGCCACGCTGTCTCTCGAGCCGGGGAAGAGCAGTGAGCACGGAGGCGGTGGTCGAGGCCGCTGGACGGTTGCCGGCCGGGGACCGGTCCCGAGGCTGCCCGGGTGACTCCACTGCCACCGCCGCGTCAGCGGCCTCGGCTCCGCCCCCGGATCCTCATTGGAGCGCGCGCTCCCCACGTGACCCCCGGCACCTCACGTTTCTGAAGTGTGTTTACTACAGCGGCTCTGACTGAGGAATCTGCTCGCGATTCAGTCGCTCCTAGGGGGCGGCAGCTGCTTGGTCTCAAAGCCGTCGACCTTCACTGAGACTCTAAACTCCCTTTCTCTGCCCTTTTTCTCCTCCGACTGGTCGCCTACAAGCTCGCCCGGTGACCACAGGCCCCATGTGAGGGAAGCCTTAGCCCCGCCTCTGGAGGCCGTGAGCATCCCCTATTGGCTGAGGCTCTCTGAGACCCGGATGAGCACGGGGCTGCAGGGAGCTCGCGGGCGCGCGCTCGGCTGAGATGGCGCGCGTGCGCTCTCGCTGCGTTCCAGAGGGAAGGAGGGCGCGGCCGGCGGTCCGGAGCGCGCGGCCCGGGATCTGGAGCGCGCTCTGGGATTCCTCCTGTGGCGTTCCGGGAAGGCCTGGATACAGCCGGGTGCCATCCAGTAATCGGCGAGGGAGTTCGGCGGGGAATGATTGCGGGATGGGGTGAAAGGAGAGAAGAAAGCTCGTTAGACTTCAAGCCCAGCCTTGTGCTTAAGTGCAGCTTTAGCTAAAGAGCCCGACTTTGGAGTGTGTGGAGCTGGCGCCCCACCCCCACCCCGCGCCATTCTTCCGGCCCTCGTGGTGTGGCTCCCTCGGACGCATTCTGGGGAGTAGGGATAATGGGCATGGCAGGTGCCAGGCACCTGGAATACCTTAATTCTATCTATGTATCTTCAACCTGTCAGCCGTGATTTCTCATCCTTAGTGTGGTAGAGCGACAGTGAACATTAGGCCAGGTCATTCCTATCGACTTGTGATGCCCTTTTATTGATTAAGCGATTACCGAATGAGCCAGGCACTGCTCAAAGTGCCCGAGGCACAGGAGAGAAATAGACAAAAATCTCAGCCCCGGTGGAATTTACGATACATCTCTTAACCTTCAAACGTGCTATTTTTTCCTTTATAAAATGTTCTTCTTTGGAATGTGCTATTCACCATAGCAACCTTTCAGCTACCTAGTATATTTCTACACATCCTTTTAGACTCAGATGAACGTGCTACCTAATTTGTGAAAATACCCCTGTCATCCAGAGCAGATTTAGGACGTACACCCCTCTCTCCAGGTGTGTCTCTGAAACATTAACATACTGTGGTGAAGATTAAATGAAAAGTACCTACTTGGATTCCTAGCGTGAAGTGGGTGTTCAATAATAGTGTTTATTATCATAATAACGTGTCTCTGATTTCCTCTCAAGGACAGGGTGGCTGTCCAGCTTGTTTTCTGAATCATCAATACCCAGTTTAGAGCCTGATGCATATGCATTGCAATGTTCATTGAATGAGTGAGTGAATGAATGAATGCTCTCTGCCACCAAGGTTAAAAGGAGGGAAGTTATGGCAATTGTTACGGGTTGAGTTGTGTCCTTCTAAAATTCATTTAACCCCGAGTACCTGTGAATGTGCCCTTACTTGGAAATAAGGTCTTTGCAGATGATCGAGTTAAGATGATGTCATTAGGGTGGGCCCTAATCCAATATGACTAGTGTACTTACAAATTTAGAAATTTGGACACAGAGACAGACTCACAGACAAAGAGAATGCCATGTGAAGATTGGAGTCATGATACCATAAGCCAAGAACAATTCAAAGCTAGGAGAGTGACCTGAAACATATCCTTCCCCAGCACCTTCAGAGGGGACATGACCCTCCCAACACTTTGATTTCAGATTTCCAGCCTCCAGAATGATGAGACAATAAATTCCTGTTGTTCTAAGCCACTCATTTTGTAGTACTTTGTTATAGCAGCTCTAGCAAACTAATACAATAATACTGTAAATTCAATCCTCTAGTCAGCCAATATCTGGATAGTCTTCTCTAACCCTGCCTGCTTCTATTGTCATAAAAAAGGCATAGCATCCCTTCTTTGATTTCTTAAGAGCATTTAAAGTTATATATATGAAAACCCTTTGTTCACTATAAAGTATTAAATATTTGTTATTTTTATCAGTGGAGATGAGCCTTGGGTGATTACTACTCTGAAGGATCCATACTCTATGCATAGGATGTGCACACAGAGCTGTGCCCTCACTTGGATTGCCTCGTTCTCCAGGGTCTATTGTACTTTTTAAAATACAGTGTTTCGTGTTTCATTTTAGGCAGTTTTAAAGTAAATAGATTATGCCTAAAGACATAAGAATTGTTTTCAAGCAATCAGATGAAATTCAAATGGAGAGAGAATACTGATTTGTGTAGAGTGGACTTATGTTTGCCAATTTTTCATTTAATAAAGACGGATTTTTTGTTTTCTAACAGGCAGCTGTGTGTGGGTGTGTGTGTAACTTTCATTTACACAGAAAAGTACTGATTTATTAGAAAAATGTCAGTACTGTCAACTGTGCATTCCTCAAAGACTAAGGGTTTTTATGGCACACAGGTGGTTACTTTAATGTATCTATTACAGGGAAAGAGTAACCATTTTATAACTGCTGTGATTTATTGAGCACCTACTATGTGCTACGCACGTTGGGTTATTATTAGCCCTCATAATAATCTTCTGAGGCAACTTATTATTTATTAATTTATGCCTGTGTAAGGGCCTATTCAGCCAGAGCAGCCCCACCCCAGTTGAAATGCCATTTTGCTGGAAAGCTTAAATTGACCTTGCCTGCACCCCCAGGGGAACTTATTTAAAAGCAAGTCCGGGAAACCAGTCCCAGGTAACAAAGTCCAAGTACAAGGGTGGGTCAGGCCAGGTGGAGGTATTCAATCAGTGGGGGCGCATACTGTCTCCTAGCTACCAAGGAGTATGGGCCCCCGCCCTTTGGGAGCCTTTTGGCGTCAATCCTAACCAAGGTGTGATAGGCTAAATCAAATGTCTACTAGGGTAAATTGTAATTCAGTTGGTCGCCTAGCATCACTGTGGAGTTTCCTGTGTGTGTGTTACAATCTCATTGGCCACCTATGTGTGGCCAGGCCCAACGACATGGCCTTTGCTTTATAAAAGTTAGTCTGTAAAGCAGGGAGGGGTCGTCCTCTCTGGAGGGGTGGCCCTGACTGGTCTGTTTGACGGTCGGTATGATTCCTGATGCTTGGCGCAAAATAAAGCTTTGCTTGACCTTCGCTTTGTATCAGTCTTGCTCCTTTAATCACAGACCCATTATTGGGGTACCCAATTTGGGGGGACCCAACACCTGCTTTCCTGATGAAGACACTAAAGCTCAGAAATACAAACAACTAGTTAAACAAGATGAAAAACCAAGACTGTTTCTGAATCCAAACTCCTTGTTTATGTATATTATCCCTCATTGATATCACCACTCCCCTTCTTTTTCAGAGTGAGTATTTACGTTTAAAGGGGTAGAGCATTGTCAGAAATGTGTGAAGTTCTGGTTGGCTCCAATATCATGGGGTAGAAAGAGTATGGGATTAAGAAGAAGAGACTAGGTAATTATCTCAGCTAGCCAGTAATTAGTTGGTGATCTCAAACTAGTCACTTATGCTTTCTTAGCCTGATTAATTCATCTATAAAACCAGCGGATTGGACAGATGATTTCTAAGCCTTTTCTACTATGTAAAAATGCTAAACCTCTATGAGCACAACTCTGACACAGGCTCAAAAACACCTACCAAGAGTCCTGTTAGACATTTTAACCACCAACAATGTTGGATCAATACCTCTTCAATTTCATGAGCACCCTTGGTAAAAGTGTGTAAGCCTCTAAAGTGAAGACCTGTAGTCTCTCATGACCCCATCTGGCAGAGGTGATCTGGGGATATGTTACCAAAACACAAATAATGAAGGAGTAGAGTATATGTTCAGCTCATTCAGTTACAACCACACCTCTCCAATGAGGTCTGAATCCCACCCTTGGAAAAAACCCCTAACACTCCTCCAAATTTGTCCTTCTTTAGGTACTCTCCCTCAGGCCTGGGGTATTCATCATGGTCCCCTCCCTGCCCCATTATCATTAATTATAAATTCCCAGTGATAATTAATAATTCTTTTTATGAAACATTCCTTGTTGGCTTTACTGTGTGGTTTTTGTCTCCTCATTGGACCCTGACTGATACAATCTGTTGACCAATTGAGTCCACACACAGATGTACCTGTGAACAGTTTTCTTGGTTGGTCTTACCCCCTTTTTGTTGCCCAAATGCATTTAGAAAGTGTAAATAGTTACAAATGTGGCAACATGATATTGTGAAATATTAGCCAACAGTTATACGCCACAGATCTTTTTTTGTCCTGTGATCATCCCCATTCCGATCACTGGATGTGAGTCCTCTGTTGCCTCAGAGGGGCAGAAGTTGAGGACAAAGGTAGTCCAGTGTTTTTGTTCTAAATTCAAGGGCTTAGATAAAGATGTAAATCAGGAAGAATTTGTTGTTCCTCTCCTCTCTCCCCAACACTATACAAAAATTCTTTAGGCTGAAATGGGCTATGTGTGTAAGGAAAATAAGACAGATATGCACTGATCTTTCTGAAACAAGAAGATAGTATTTCACCTATCCTTGTCTAGGATTAGCTCCAGATTCCTAGATGAGCTTAGGGTGTTCTGAGAGTAGAAGACATTTATGCCAACTTCCCATCTGAAATCTGGAGGCTGACCCTCATGGAGTCCCTGTATCATTTTACTGGGGCCCAGAACAAAAGCCTATGAAGGATGCCACTGGGCAGAGAAGGCCTGGAAAGCCCTGCCAAGCCTCCTAACTGGCTAAGAGAACAGCTAGATTTTTCTACATGTTCCTTCTTCCTCAGAGGACTGCAAAGGTTAACTGAAATAGAAAACCATCTAAGCGGTTTTGACAGAGGGGACAGTATTACACAAAATGTCATGAAAAGTTATAACCGGGGCACCTGGGTGGCTCAGTCAGTTAAGCATCTGCCTGCGGCTCAGGTCATGATCCCAGGGTCCTGGGATGGAGCCAGACTTGGGCTCCCTGCTCAGCGGGGAGTCTGCTTCTCCCTCTCCCTCTGTGTGTGATGTCTCTTTCTCCCTCTCTATCTCAAATAAATAAAATTTAAAAGAAAGAAAGAAAAAGAAAGGAAGGACGGAAGGAAGGAAGGAAGGAAGGTTATAGCTGACAACCAAATGGGGACATGGGCATCTCAACAGATGCCATCCTAGAGAGACAGCAGCACCTGAGGCCAGCACAGGATCACACATTCAGTAGATGGCAGTGTAGACAAGCGAGGAATGACAGCCAGGTCACATGCTTCCTTCTAAAGATGTGCTTGCTGATTCTTAAACATCTGGGAACTTAGATGCTACCCTGAAGGGAAGGTGAGGAAAGGAAATGATTTTTCACAATTGACTGAGTTGGGATGACAGGAAAATTCTAAAATGACCAAGAAACTAACCCAGTTTTCAACCAGGGTGTAGGTTGAGATATTAAGGCAGAAACTAAGTTTAGCTATAGAAAATAGGACCGCTAGGAACTCTCTAGAGAACATACTCATAAGTGATCAGTATTATTAACTCAAGGCAGAAGAAGAAAGAACAAGATAGAGGAGGAAATGTATACGTGCTGGTGTGAGACCAGCTACTGCCCGGCCTGCTTCTCACTTTCCCTGCCCCCAACCTCTAGGAATTCCTGGAAAGCAAAGAAGTCGCCTGGGGCTGGTCATGCCACCTGGTGGCTAGTGCAAGAAGTACAAGCAGTTCCACACAAATCCATACAATATATCCAAAAAAAAAATCACCACTCTGCAAAGAGCTACTGTTAAGATGGGACCAGGAGGGAGACAAACCTTAAGAGACTCTTAATCTCACAAAACAAACTGAGGGTTGCTGGGGGGTGAGGGGGGTGGCACGATAGTGTGGCTGGGTTATGGACATTGAGGAGGGTATGTGCTATGGTGGATGCTGTGAAATGTGCAAGCCTGATTATTCACAGACCTGTACCCCTGGGGCAAATAATACATCATATATTAATTTTTTTTAAAAAGCTACTGTTAAAACAATAAGGTTTGTGGAAAACATTCAGTTGAGACAGACCCCTTAAAATGTATACAACTTAATAACGGCACCATTAACAAAAAATAACCATCCTAATAAATTAGCAGTACAATTAAAAAGACAAGTTCAATCCCCAATAAAGAAATAAGTAATATAATAAAGGGCTTTACCTTTAAAAAATGAAGGTAGCTTCATGGAAAGGGTGTAAGAACGGGTTGAGGCTATTAATTCCATAAATAAAGATCAGGTAGGATTCCAACTCTAAGACAGAGGACATGGCCAAATCACAAGAAGAGAGTAATACAGGATGAATTACGGGTATTCTACACAGCACTGTATCCCTCCGCAGCTCGGCAGCTCGCTGTGTTCAGCGGTGGGCACCCACTTTGACATTCAGCTGTTGTTACTTAGTGGAACAAAACATTAAGCTATTGGGTAAAACTGCAAATGAATCAACACAACTTTTGCGTTTTTCCGACATCATTTCCCTATTAACCAATCACAGACAGACTAATTTGCATATCAGAAACCCTTGTAGCAGAAGAGCTTGTAAGTCACTTTCCCTTCCCAGGTCTCAATGGGACCTTGACCTACAGAGCAAACTGTATCCAGTTTCCAGCAGTCCCCCACCCTGCCTCCCATGCTCACAATTCCTCCAGTCTTCAAAACCTAATCCCACCTCAAGCAAGCTCTTTCTAATTCTTACTTAGCTGTTGTGACTCTCAGTTCACAAAGATCATTTTCTATAAATTAGCTTAGGGGTGCCTGGGTGGCTCAGTGGGTTAAAGCCTCTGCCTTCTGCTCGGTTTATTATCCCAGGGTCTTGGGATCGAGCCCCACATCAGGCTCTCTACTCAGCAGGGAGCCTGCTTCCTCCTCTCTCTTTGCCTGCCCCTCTGTCTACTTGTGATCTCTGTCAAATAAATAAATAAAATATTTAAAAAATAAAAAAAATAAAATAAAATAAATTAGCTTAAGGGGGGCCTGGGTGGCTCAGTCAGTTAAGCATCTGCCTTCAGCTCAGGTCATGATACTGGGTCCTGGGATTAAGCCCCAGGTTGGGGTCCCTGCTCTGGGTGGAACTTGCTTCTCCCTCTCCCTCTGCCCTTCCACTCTCTAGTGCTCTTTATTTCTCTCTCTCTCTCTCAAATAGATAAATTAAATCTTTAAAAAATAATAATAAATCAACTTAATTTTACCTGTCATGCTCTGCCAAGTCAGCAGAAAATCCATCCTAGTCATTCTTGGAGTTTTCCTCTCACTTCCTGGGAGCCATATATGGCCTCAAGCAGTGGGGCCCACATTTTGGGAGCCCTCAGCTGTCTATCCATACTCTGGCCTCTGCATCTCTGCAGAGATGGCTAATATCTCTCTCACATGGTCCCTTCAGATCCAGGTGGCATCTGCTGATGACAACAGGGCATTGGGCACAAGGCTGTCCTAATAAACACAATCCTCCCTCAACTGCCTGTTACAAATATGGGCAACATGGGCACTGGGCTGCTCTCTGTCCCTTGACCTGGGAAAAGCAGGGAGCAAGAACCACCAGTAGCCTTCCAGATGATTGCCCAAGAAAGAGGAGGCCTCCTCCAGCCCGCCATCTTCAAGGATCCAGTCCATCACTGGACTGGAGCTGAGGGTGCAAAGGGATGTGGCAGGTAGCCCAGCTATGTTCCTACTTGATACTGGGGGGACCTATTTGGTCTGGACTTACTTCTCTGGAACCCGCTCCTCTAAAACTTACACCATCATGGGAGTGTCTGGCCTACCAGCCATCAGCAATGCACTGATCCCCTGTTCTATATGTGGGAGGGACAAGCATTTACCCATAGCTCCCTAACTGTGCCTGAATGTCCCCGCCCTTTACTAGGTAGAGACCTCTTACAAAAATGGAGGGCTGGAGTCATTTTCAGGCCTTATACAGAAAACTGTCTTTGGAACCTGCTGCGATTCTCTTAACATCACCTTTACCCATTCCAACACAAATACTAAAAGGCTGGGATTCCCTAGTCAACCCAGACATCTGGGATCAGGGAATCCACGGAAGAGGAATGTCAACCACACCCATATGGTTCAACCTAAGGACCCCCATTACGACTCTCACAAAAAACAACACCCTCCCAAACCTGAAGCTAAACAGGGGCCACGGCCCATAATCATGGACTTCTTCTCCCCACAAGCTCACCCTGCAACACTCCCATACTAGCAGTTAAAAGAAGGGAAATAGTTATCACCTAGTCCAAGATTTATGTGCCTTTGATGAAGCTGTTATACCCCTACACCCAACTGTGCCAAATCTGTATGTCATCCATGGCCCCATTCCTTCTAACAGTCTCTGGTTTATGGTCCTGAATATTAAAGATGCTTTCTTTTGCATCCCATTGGCTCAACAATCCCAGTTTCTGTTTGCATTTGAATGGAAACCCCCTTGTGTGCCTACCCAACAACTTACGTGGATGGTACCCCCACAGGGATTCAGGGATCACCCCATCACTCTGGCCAAGCCCTCTCTAAGGATTTACAAGACTTACAACTTGAGGGGGGGAACTATCCTCTAACATGGGAATGATTTGCTCCCCACTCAAGAGCTGGCTATCCAACATACTGTCCAAACCCTAAACTTTTTTTTTTTTTAAAGATTTTATTTATTTACTGGACAGAGAGATCACAAGTAGGCAGAGAGGCAGGCAGAGAGAGAGGAGGAAGCAGGCTCCCCGCTGAGCAGGGAGCCCGACATGGGGCTCCATCCCAGGACCTTGGGATCATGACCTGAGCTGAAGGCAGAGGCCTAACCCACTGAGCCACTCAGGCGCCCCTCAAACCCTAAACTTTTTGGCAAAAAAGTTTCGACGTATCCAAATCCAAAGCTCAGTGGATACAGCAGCAGGCGTCCTACCTGGGAGTTATCATAACCTCTGGGAGACACAGTCCTTCCCCAGAATGGAAGCGAGCCATAATGAACCTATCCATACCTACCTCCGTAAGCAGCGGAGGGCCTGCATAGGTCTAACAGGCTACTGCAGAGTCTGGATTCCCAGCTATGGACTTTTTTGCCCAACCTCTTCATAGGGCTCTAAGAGGCAGATTAGACTCCACTCCCCTTAATTGGGGACCTTCACAACAGTCAGCCATGGACGATTTAAAGAGCCTCTCAGGGCACCTGGGTGGCTCAATCGGTTGAGGGTCTGCCTTCGGTTTGGGTCATGATATCATTGGGGTCATGATCTCAGGGTCTGCCTCTGTTCAGTGGGCGTCTCCTTCTCCCTGTTTCTCTCCCTTTATGCTCCCCCCCCCTATCTCTCAGATAGATAGATAGAATATTTAAAAAATAATATTAAATAACGAGCCTCTTAAGCAGGGCCACTGTTATTGACCTAACCCAATCCAGCCAAAACTGTCCAATTTTATGCCCAGGAAAATGAGGACATTGCCCTTGAAGGCATTTTAACACAAAAACTTGGGATCACTCCCCAGCCCAGGCTCTGAAGGTGTTGCTGTTAATCTTGGTGGTGACCAGCATCTGCTTTATCCCTCCTCCCTCATGCCTAACTACCTCTTCCAAACCCTGTTCTAAGCAATGGAAATACAAGAGTGAGCAAGCGGGGCCCTCGGTCCCCCGTGGAGCTGCCATGTTGTACAGAAACATTTGGCCCAAAATGGCATCCATTAGCCCAAGTCACCAAACCCAGGGCTTAATTCCTAACCTAATTGCAGTTTCAACCTCCAGAAATGTATACCTACAATGGGGAGTCATCCGTTTTCTTATCAGCACCGAGGAGATCATCAGTCAACCCCCTGCCCCCACCAAAGGAAGCTTGAGGGTGTCACCTTATAAAATCCCCTGGCTTTCTGCCTAAGGAACGGTGACCATGCCTGAAACAATCCTTTCTTTTCTTTTGCTAATAACTTTCTGGTCCCACCCTCCTTCCTATCAAAACCCTCCATTTCGTACAAATCCACAGACATCCCCTCTGCTCCTTAGGAGAAATGCCTCCAATCCCTGAATGGCTTAAGAAAGATCTTCATATTCACTGGGCCGAATTTTTGTTCTTGAACAACAGTGGTAACTGCAACACCACATGTAAGCCCCAAAGAAATTCTAGTAATTACTGATAAACGGAAGGCTAATGCTAATGAGACTTTTATCAAGGATAAACAAGACATTTTGAAATGAGAAAAGAATAATATGGGTAAAAATAATAATAGCATCAGTACTCATCAAGTGCTTTTCCTCTTATTTTTCTTAAAGATTTTAATTTATATGAGAGAGTAAGAGAGAGCATGAAAGAGAGAGAGCACAAGTAGGGAGGACGGGTAGAGGAAAACACAGACACCCTGCTGAGCAGAAAGGCTGATGCGGGGCTCTATCTCAGGAACCTGGAATCATGATCTGAGCTAAAGTAGCCACTTAACTGAATGAGCCACACAGATGCCCCTGCATCTCCTCTTAGATCCATGTGCATTGTTACGTGCTTGGTTCTGAATTTCAGCGAACCACCTTTTCCGTTCCTGTCCCTCTGGCTTCCAGAGAGTTCGGCCAATGGTGATGAAGGATAGTTGAAAGAAAGGCAGGCAGGGACAAGGGCCCTTGCCCTAAGAGGGAAGCACTCTTCTTTTTTTTTTTTTTTTTCAAAGATTTTATTTATTTATTTGACAGACAGAGATCACAAGAAGGCAGAGAGGCAGGGAGAGAGAGAGAGAGAGAGGAGGAAGCAGGCTCCCCACTGAGCAGAGAGCCCAATGTGGGGCTCGATCCCAGAATCCTGGGATCATGACCTGAGCTGAAGGCAGAGGCTTTGACCCACTGAGCCACCCAGGCACCCCGAGGGAAGCACTCTTAAAAGGATTTTACACCACCCTAGAACAAGCCGGCCACCCTTTCCCACATGATAGGTGGAAGACAAAAACCTGATTGGGTGACAGGCTCCTGGAGGGGTAATCAGATTAAAACAGCCCACCTACCAGCCTTAAAACTCCTCTAGTCTTAGAGACTCCCATGGCAACGGGTGCCCTTCTTTTTTGGGAGCTTTATACTGTTGCTCAATAAACTTTGCTTTGCTGCCCACCACTCTTCTGCTGGTCTACTCTTCATTCTTCTAAGCTGCATGACCAAAGACCCCGGACACCAAAGGCAACGACATCCTGTAGCAGTGGGAGACACAGGCATTAGGCAAGAAGGGAGATGCTGGGGTTTATCTCCATTCACCCCTCTTCCCAATCACAACTATTTCTCGGGACATCCTCTCTGGCATTTGTGACTCCAGGGTTCTACCACCAGCTGGACAGCCCCTCTCTCATGGGTGCTGATTTCTACCTGGTGATGCCTACACTCCTCCTGATAGCTGGCCTTCTGGCCTCCGATAAGACTGTTAACTCCATGTGTCTCTCCAGGCCAAGGGATGCTATCTATGTATTTGCTGCTGTGAGTGACCTCTGGGTTGTCTCACCAGACTGGCTTCTTAGCTCTTCCAACACATGGGCCCTTTGTTATTTTCCCTTTGTTGGAAACACTTTAAGTGGTTCCTATTTCTGGGCTAAACTGTGATTGATTCAATCACTAATATTTATTGTCTATTCTAGGGACACCTCTATTAAAGTTACTATTGTCATTTCCATTTTCCAGGTGAGAGAAGACACAGAGAGATTAAGTTGCCCAAGATCATACTTTCAGACTCAATGCTATTAATGCCTACAAGCAATGAAATACCATCAGGAATTCTCTCTCTCTCTCTCTCTCTTTTTTTTTTTAAAGACTTTATTTATTTATTTGACAGACAGAGATCACAAGTAGGCAGAGCGGCAGGCAGAAAGAGAGGGGGAAGCAGGTTCCCTGTTGAGCAGAGTGCCCAGTGTGGGGCTCAATCCCAGGACTTTGAGATCATGACCTGAGCCTAAGGCAGAGACTTAACTCACTGAGCCACCCAGGCACCCCCAGGAATTATTTCGTAATGTTGAATAAAATTGACAGTCATTGTTGGGGGTCACTAGGAGGCTTTCTGGGGTGCTGAGAATGTTGGGTTATTGTAACCAAACCAATGTGAGTTCACTCCTTAGTAAGTCAGAAACTGCCCCGGGGTTGAATTGTCCCACCAAGAAAACTTATACTTGCAACAAATAAGGAGATGCCCCGGAATGGCTTCCAAATACCTGACTCCCAGAGAACAGGTGCATGGCTTCCTTTTGTTTAGGGTTAGGATGAATATTTAGAGAGGGGAAGCCTGGGCATCAGATGTAGGGATAGCCATAAGGTCACACATGCTCCTTAAGGAAACATGCCTGTACATACATTGTATGTTATGTAAATGAGGCAGAGGCTTCTCCCTGGGTGGATATTTTAGTATTATAATGAGGAAGAGGTGATTGTAGGTCATTCCAGAGGTCACTCCAGGGTTGTCTGCACAGGTGCAAGTTGTGGGGGGGTTGGTTACTCAAAAGATTGGGTGGTCTGGGCCAGTGGGAGGTCTTGTCAGAGCAGACCGTCTCACCGGCAGGGTGGTTTTCGGGTTTCATTTGCCTGAGTACAGAGGTAAACCCAAAAGAAGAGCTTAAGGAAAAATATAAGACAGAGTTTAGTGAGCACAAGCAGTAAAGGTCAAGTCCTGGGGTCTAGCTGGTGACCCTATATGATCTGAGGCTGGTTACCTGAAAGTGCTCGCTTTGTGAACACTCATCAAGCTGTATGTTGATGTGGGCATTTTTCTGTGTGTTATACCCCAGTAAAAAATTTACTTTCCGTAGACATGTCAATGGTTGCCATCTCCAGAAATCTTTAAGTCCTCACTAAATCCAAAATTCTCAAATCTTAAATTTCAAGACGCATTATTTCTTTTTGAATTGTAGAGATTAGCATTCCAATTTCAGTTCAAGTCCACTTTATAACGGGTTTTGGTGGCACAATTACATGCCAGACAGGTGCTGGGTGTTGGGAATGTAACTGGACATAAACAAAGCCTTCCCCCTGGTGGAGCCATGGGGAAGACCACATTGAAAAGAAATCCCAGTCCAGATGTGGGTCCCACCCAAGAGGAAGTTTATTAGAATATGGGAGCTTATAAAGAAAGGAGTTAAGCCAAGTGGAACCGAAACTAAGATCTGAGGCTAAAGGGGGGGGGGGGGGGGGGGGGGGGGGGGGGGGGGGAGGGACGGAAGAAACGCCAGAGTAAAGGTCTGGCACTGAGAGCAAACCGGAAGTGAAAAGGCCCCAGGGCAGCAGCATGGGCTAGGCAGGGAACGGTAAAAAGGAAGCTATAGACAGAAAGATAAAGCAGAACAGCAAAGGCCACATTTCAGAAAAGAATTTTCTGGCAGAAAATTGTTACCAGTGGCTATCAATGGCTCTCAAGTCTGCCCATTCTAGGCAAGGACTAGGGATACTTGGGCTAACCGGAAGTCAGAAGTAACATCTTTCCATGTAGCAGGAGATGAGACCCTACCAATTCCCCCACTACCACCACAGCATTGGGAGGAAGGATGGAGGTCACCGTAAATCAAGGACAGGGTTTGGAAGAGTAGAGGCTCCATGCCTTGAGCCACTGTCACCATTATGCCTCTCCTCGAAAGGATACACTTCTTGATGTCCCATCAGCTTTCCCCCTCTCTCACTACACACCGAAGACATTGTCTTCCCATCCAGGCAGGGTCTCCTTCTTCACTCCTGCTTGACACAGAAGCAGCCTCAAGGTGATCCTGGGCAGCTTTCCCGTCTTGAAGCAAACACGTGTCATTGGTAAAGACTTAAAGACTGGGCAGATAGCAGATAAAAATGTTAAAATAATGCCCAATTCAATCAAACAGTGAAAAGATGAGTTGAATTCACTGAAGCACCATGGCGGGGGAGGGGGGGGGGAGGGAGTTGGGGATTCAAATAAAGGCCAAAAATTAGATAATTGTGTAACTCGAACCCAGAAGGTGGGTTTAGCAATGCCAACCATTTCCATTGGAAAGTTTTGGGCTTAACGTCCCCCGTTGGAATAAGTGACTAATTTTTTTTAAAAGGCGAGTACATCTATTTTTGGTGCTGGAAAAATAACTCTGGAATTCAGATCCTGCCTTGGGCCAGAAATCTCTGGCAAGAAATCAATGCAACTTGCTTGGGATAGGAACATCAACTCATTTTGAGATGATCTAACTGTTCCCTTCATCTAGTGCGTGTACGTATTTTAGCCTTGGGAAGATTTAATTTAAATATAGAAAAATCAAGAGACCAAATCCACACTATGGTATTAAATTTAGGAACAACAGTTTGTGTATATTTGGTATTCACAGTATTTATAATGCTTAAAATAATTGGGTATACGAGAATATCTCAGAGATTAGCCTTCTGATTCCAACTTGAAATGTACAATGGAGTAATTGACTTTAGATTTGTAATTTATTGATGAAAGGGTGTAAGAGGATTTTATGGTTTGCAAGCAGTATAGTATTGGAATACCTCAAGAGATTTGTTATAGTTATAAATTTGTTTAGTTTGTAAGTACTTGAGAGTGTTTTCCTTAGAGTGTTAGAGTAGGTGATGAATGTACTTAAGAAGAAAACTGAATATGTTAAATTTATTAATGCAGTTTAAAACATTTAAGGGAAATTTAATTAAACTAAGCTTGTAAACATAACTGGTTGAAGGAGTTTAGTTTGTTCAACCTGACTATATTAATCAAAGCTCCCTCATTAAAATATACTAGGATTATTCTTAAGTAATAAAATTTGTATGTCAAACCTAAAAGCTTAAGGGAAACTGGATTTAAAATTTTATTGTTTAAGACAAAGCATGAGAGACTGGACTCTGAGAAACAAACTGAGGGTTATGGAGGGGAGTGGGGTGGGGGGTTGGGTGAGCCTGGTGGTGGGTATTAAGGAGGGCACGTGTTGCCTGGAGCACTGGGTGTGGTGCATAAACAATGAATCTTGGGACACTGAAAAAATAAAATGAAATTAGAAAAAAAAAAAAAAGAAATACTTATGTGTGATCAGCCTGAACTGAGAGCCAGAACAATATTAAGTTCTCAATAAATATTTGCTAGAGTAAAAGAAAAAATTTTTCGTTTAAAAAAATTGAATATAAGTTTAAAAATAATATTTTCTGTACATGTCACCAACCTTCCACCTCCCCTCTTCCATGGATACCAAGCTAAAAGTACAGTCTTGTAATTTTTTCCCTAAGAACTTCTACTCTTTGCAAGACCGGGGAAAAGGGAAAAAGAGGGTGAAAGTTCCCAGCTGGATGAAATCCCAAGAATTCAGGAGAAGAAAATGAGAGTGGAGAGGGGAAGAGCGCTTCGGAGACCAAGAGGACAATCTAACTGTATTAGCTTTTCCTACAGAGCCACCTATGCACAAGAAACACATCTATTACAGCTTTCTCTGCTGAGGGTTCTCGTAAATAATGTGACAGTATTTTTTTCCACAATTTTCAGTTCAAATGCAGTTTATTTTAGCTACTGTATGAATGAAATAGGCTTGGGGAACTAACTGTTGACAAAATTGTTTTGACTGAAATGAAATTCCGTTAACATTTTAGGTCTTTTATTTTTATTTTTAAAGAGTTTATTTATTTATTTGACAGAGATCACAAGTAGGCAGAGAGGCAGGCAGAGAGAGCGGTGGGGGGCGGGGGGGGGCAGGCTCCCCGCCGAGCAGAGAACCCGATGCAGAGATCAATCCCAGATGCAGAGATCAATCCCAGGATCCCGGGATCATGACCCCAGCTGAAAGCAGCCTTAACCCACTGAGCCACCCAGGCGCCCTGTCATTTTAGGTCCTTTAAAACACAAAACATTTTAAGCTTGAAGTCAAATATTGACTGTCACAAATGAGGGGGGAAATGCAAGAATATCCAAGGGGTCAGTACTGTGATCTAGCAGCAAATGACTTTTCCTGAAGATAAGGAAAAGTACTTTTATGTATGGCTGGCTTTACAGTGTGTGATAGGAGCCAGTGAGCATATGCTAATGTTGCTGCTCTCATTCTCTCATTATGGTAAGACTATATCTAATTTGTTTTTTTGTTTGTTTGTTTTTTTAGAAAGAGAGTGCTGAGTGGTGGAGGATGGGCAGAGGAAAAGGGAGAATCTCTTTTTTTTTTCCTTTAAAGATTTATTTCTTTATTTGACAGAAAGAGAGAGAGAGGACAAAGAGGGGGAACAGCAGAGGGAGAAGCATACACCCTACTGGGCAGGGAGCCCAACATGGGGCTTGATCATAAGACCCTGAGATCATGACCTGAGCCCAAGGCAGCTTAACAGACTGAGCACCCCCGCATCCCTGGAGAGAAAGAGTCTTAAACAGGCTTCACGCCCAGCCTAGAGCCTGATGCAGGGCTCTGTCTCATGACCCTGAGATCATGACCTGAGCAGAAATCAAGAGTCGGACACTCAACTGACTGAGCCACCCAGGCACCCCCACTATATCTAAAGGGTTATTAATGAGTGTGACAAGGTCATACTGTGAAGTTTTAGCTAGAGTGTTCTCTCTCCTCAACCCCTCCAAAAAATCCTTTGAATTTCTTCCTATTTTCTATGTGGTTTAGCCACTCAAACAGACTGGACCACTTCATTTGCCCCAAAGGGAAGGAGGCTCAGCAGGACCAATGGAGCATAGCCCTCAAATTCATAGTTTTTAGGTAAAAACAAAACAAACAAGCAGAGAAAAGCCAAACAAACAAAAAACCCAAGCAGGCTTAAAAGAAGTGGGTAATTTCTGCTAAGCCACTTGTGACAGTTATGCAAAGATCCTGTGGGCAGGACGGTTGGCAAGGGATCTTTGAGAGTAGCTAAAAACAAAGGGCAAAGTATGATTGAACATCTGGGTTTATTTGGGGAATTCAGGGGGAGGGGACGAGTGCCCTCTTGCCTGCCTGAACTTCAGCAGTTGCCTCTTGCAACTGTGCTAACACAGTAGCCATCAGTGCCTGCAGCCCTGGAAAGATGCCTAATCCAAATTGAGATGTGTGTCAGCATAAACCACACCAGCTTTTACTTAGTGTAAAGTAAAGAAAGTAAAATATCTCACTGATAATTTTTATATTGATTGCAAGCCAAAATGATAATATTTTGGATATATTAGACCAAATAAAATATATTATTAGAATTAATTTCACCTTCAGGTGATCAAGGTCGATATCAGTGGTGGTAAGTCATGTTGATAATATACCCTTGATATGATGAACACGGCACTCCACCTCTGTGATCTTCCTCACAAATTCCCATGACCTCAATATAATTATGAAAAAAAAATCAGACAAATTCCAGCAGAAGGATGTCCTGTAATATCCCTGACAAACAATCCTCACAACTCTCAAGGTCATCAGAAACAAGAAAAATCAGAAAAACTGTCACAACCAAGAGGAGCCCAAGAAAACCTGGCAAAGAAATGGAATGTCATGACTTGGATTGGATTCGGGAATAGAAAAAGGACATTAAGTAAAAACTAAGGAAATCTGAATAAATTTGGGAGTTTAGTTGATAATAATGTGTCAGTATTGGTTCCTTATTTGTAACAAATAAGCCCTACTAACATAAGATGTTAATAATTGGGTATGTCCATGGAGGCATATTGGGAACTCTGTACTCTCTGCTCTTTTTTTTTTTTAACCTATAAATCTAGAACTGTTCTAACAATTATGTCTCAAAAAAAGCGGGGGGTGAGACAAATAACATATAGAAGCAGGATAGAGTTGAGATTGGATCAGGCCGCGTGAGAAGGCTTCTGGGGTAGCCAGCAAAGCCCTATTACCCAGGGCAGTAATTATACAGGTGTTTACCTTACAATAACTCAGTCAGCCATACATTTGTTATAAGGAAACAATATTGACTTTTTTTAAAAAAAATGTGGCTACTAAACAATTTTATTTTTTAATTATTTTTTTAAAAGATTTTATTTATTTATTTGACAGAGAGAGAGAACATAAGCATGGGGAGTGGGAGAGGGAGAAGCAGGCTTCCCGCTGAGCAGGGAGCCCAATGAGGGGCTTGATCCCAGGACCCTGGGATCATGACCTGAGCTGAAGGCAGAGGCTTAACGACTGAGCCACCCAGGCACCCCATTAGACAGTTTTAAACATATGTGACTTATATTATTTTTTATTGGAGTGCTCTGCCTTAGAAGCTTCCACTATCAGAATATTGTTCCACTTTGCTTTGAAAATACATATTCAGATATTAATAAATGACTCCGAATGTGAGATCTCATTCTGCTATTGACATTGTCGTGCTGATTAGATTTAATGTAGCTCTGCAGTCGCTTGCATATCGATCAGAAGCAAGTTCAGGGAGGCCAGAAATAGTATTAAAGTTGGCATGTTGCTACTCAGAATGCCGGAAGGCTTTTGACCTTCAAAAACCCAATGCCACAAATGGATTTTGGCCAAATACTGTGGCTGAAACCAGACTGTGATACAGCCCTCATTCTTAGGACACAGTGGATGAATGGAGGTCCAGGCACTTAGGCAGGAAGCAAAGGAGAAGGCAGCTACCATAGACAGAAGCGGTTTGCTGCTCAAATTAACAGGGGATATAGAGTTAGGTCAGGAATAGGATTTGGTGATCAGGGCTAAAGGACATTGACATCAATTAAAGGGGAAGCTTAGATTAGTCCTATCCTTTATGAAAAGTCTTCTAAATATCAAGCGTGCTAAGTATTTTCCATGTGCAGCCCAGATGTCGGCTAGTTTGGTGGGCCCCACTAGTTAGCTATACCAAAACTTGCCCCGACCCTTATCAGTGCTGCCAGTTATTTCCAGAAGACACTCAAAGGTGTGACTCACATCTTCCTTCTGTCAGTTGGTTTCACATGTCTGTGGACACTGTCTATGCAGCTGTTTGGAGAAGACCCCCCCACCCACCCACCCCCATAGCGTGGGAATCCCAGGGACCCTGCCAAGGACACTGCCTCTGGGTACACTCAGTGCCAACCCCTGGGTTCCTGAGCAGTGTTTGGCAAGGATTTGGACAGTGTGGTGCCCAAATTTCTTCCCAAGTAGCTTTGCTTATAGCCAGAGCCCCTCAAATCCCTCTTGAACAGCCTTGTAGGCCTCTAAACTCCCCTCTCATTGGGGGCTAAAAACTAGACTCCTGTTGTAGCACCTTTCCCCATTCTGGATTTTTCCTCTCCCACTACTTGGCTCTTCTTCTCATAAAAACACTCCTCTACCTTCTTCCAGTTTAAATAATAACAAGGAAAAAACCCATGTCCAAATGCAGGCAGAGATAAATCAGTACTAGTGTGTGTAGAGGGTAGAGGGACAGGAATCGGGTATTGTTTTTAGCTATTCCCAAGCTGGGATGTTATTCTAATTTTCTGCTGCTGCATGAAACATTACCACAAGACCAGTGGCTTAGAACAACATCCATTTTTCTATCTCATGGTTCTGTAGGTCAAAAGTCCAGGCCAGCTCCCCTGGATTCTCTCCTTAGGATTCTACTGATTTTCTCTTCTGCTATGAGCGGGAGAGAATTCTCTGCTCTTGAAGGGCTCATGTGTTCAGTGAGGCTCACCCAGACAATCTGTTTTGGGGAGTGACATCTCATTTTAACTAGATTCCATCCCTGCCCAAAAGGGAAAGAATTAGGCAAGAATGAGGGTCGTTGTGGTTATTCTTACAATTGTGCCCCCCACATATATACATCAGAATTATTACTTTGATCAGAATAAAATTTCCAGATTCTCAGGCATCTCTCTTCCTCTCTGAGATTCTGGTTTAGCAAAGCTGAGCATAACTCAGGAATCTGTACATTTCATGGGCTCTCAATGTGATTCTGACACAGTCTTTTCAGAAGAGTATTGGGCTATCAGTAAACAGTCCAAAGAGGTCTGCTACAGGTATACTCATCTTTTATCCTCCCAATAACTTTTTTCAGTATAACTTTCTCTCCATTTTGGAGTAAGGAAATTGAGACCCAGTGTCTAAGTAACTTCCCCAAGGTTTCACAGTAAGCAGAAGAGCCAGGCTTAGAATTCCTGAGCTGTGGTTTGCAAAACCGTATGAATGAACCGTATGGATGAACCATATGGTTCATTGATCTCTTGGAAAAAGATTGATAGTAAAATGGATACTTAAGAGTTTTCTTGGGTCCAGGCAGATGGGCTTACATTTAAAATAACTTGGATTAGGATGTTGGGCAGGAATCCCAAGTAAGGGGAAGTGGTAGATGCACTCCAGACTTAAATTAAACTTCTCCTGTACAAAGTTAGACTTTTTCTATGCCATATGTCTTTAGTTGCTTATCTACATTCAAATCAATTAAGCATATTTATTGAGTGTCTTATTCATTCATTAACTCATTTTAAAAAATAAACTTATTTACAGCATCGAATATTCAAAAAATATTTGAACATTGGTATGGGTTGATCCATGCTGGTAAAATTTGCAAGAGAAATTTCATATAGAGAAACAGATGTATAATTATCAAAGTTCACAAAGGCATATAATCTGAGTATTGCACAGTATGTATGGCCATGATGCAGTAATAAGAATACACTATCCAGGGGCGCCTGGGTAGCTCAGTGGGTTAAGCCTCTGCCTTCAGCTCAGGTCATGATCTCAAGGTCCTGGGATTGAGTTCCGCATCGGGCTCTCTGCTTGGCGGGGAATCTGCTTCCTCCTCTCTCTCTGCCTGCCTCTCTGCCTACTTGTGATCTCTGCCTGTCAAATAAATAAAATCTCAAAAAAATATACACTATCCAGCAAAGGAAACAGTCAGCAAAGCTAAAAGGCAACCTACAGAATGGGAGAAGATATTTGCCAATGACATATCAGATAAAAGGCTAGTATGCAAGATCTATAAAGAACTTACGAAACTCACACCCCAAAAAGAAATAATCCAACCAAGAAATGGGCAGAAGACATAAACAGACATTTCTCCTAAGAAGACATACAAATGGCTAACAGACACATGAAAAAATGCTCAACATCCCTTGGCATCAGGGAAATACAAATCAAAACCACAATGAGATACCACCTCACACCTGTTAGAATGGCTAAAATTAACAAGTCAGGAAACAACAAATGTTGGTGAAGGTGTGGAGAAAGGGGAACCCTCTTACACTATTGGTGGGAATGGGAGCTGGTACAGCTCTGGAAAACAGTATGGAGGTTCCTCAAGAAGTTGAAAATAGAGCTACCCTACAACCCAACAATTGCACGACTAGGTATTTACCACAGATACAAATGTAGTGATCTAAAGGGGCACCTGCACCCCAGTGTTCATAGCAGCAATGTCCACAATAGCCAAACTATCAAAAGAGCCCAGATGTCCATTGCAGATGAATGGATAAAGAAGATATGATATACACAATAGAATATTACTCAGCCATCAGAAAAGATGAATAGTTAACATTTATATCAATGTGGAAGGAACTGTTGGGTATTATGCTGAGCGAAATAAGTCAACCAGAGAAGGACAATTGTCATACAGTTTCACTCATATGTGGAATGTAAGAAACACGGCAGAGGACCGTAGGGAAAGGGAGGGAAAACAGAATGGGAAGTCATCAGGGAGGAAGAAAAACCATGAACGACTCCAAACTATAGGAAACAGAGTGAGGGTTGCTAGAAGGGAGGTGCTTGGGAAGATGGAGTAACTGGGTGATGGGCATTAAGGAGGGCACATGACGTGATGAGCACTGGGTGTTATGCAACTGATAAATTATTGAACACTACATCTGAAACTAATGATGTACTGTAAGTTGGCTAATTGAATTAAAATTTAAAAAAAATACACTATCACACACTCATTACGCTGTGAGTTCCAAAGGACAGCAATAATTTAGGACCTTTTCACAAAGGGAAAATTCTATTAGTCCAAGCACTGTTTGTTCGAGACAACATTATACATTTATATTTCCACTCTGTAACAGAGGAATGTCTTGATAACTATTTCTAAATAAAATGTATTACTTGTTTAACTGGTTTTTTTCCTGACCTTATGTATTATTTTACTCATTTCTCAGGCAATTATTGTCTGCCTATCATGTGTCAGGACATGTGTCAGGAGCTAGCAGTATAAAAAAGCATCAATACTTCAAGAGTACATAGCCTGGTTAAGGAAGAGGGACATGTAGACAGAAAAAAAATACATATTTTTCTGGTGTTTTCAGACTTTAGGATTGTTTATTGTATAATCATTGTATTCTTTTAATTTTCATTTTATTTATTTAAAATTTATTTAATAAAATAAATATTTTTATTTAAAATTTAAAATAAAAATTTAAATGATTTAAATTTATTTATTTATTTATTAAAAGATTTTTATTTATTTATTCGAGAGAGAGAGACACAGTGAGAGAGGGAACACAGCAGGGGGAGTGGGTGAAGGAGAAGCAGGCTTCCCGTGGAACAGGGAGCCTGATTCAGGGCTCGATCCCAGAACCCTGGGATCATGACCTGAGCCAAAGGCAGACACTTAACCACTGAGCCACCCAGGCGCCCCTTAAATTTATTTATTTATTTATTTATTTATTTATTTATTTATTTTTAAAGATTTTATTTATTTGACAGATGGAGATCCCAAGTGCCCCTTAAATTCATTTATTTATTTATTTATTTATTTATTTATTTATTTTTAAAGATTTTATTTATTTATTTGACAGACGGAGATCCCAAGTAGGCAGAGAAGCAGGCAGAGAGAGAGGAGGAAGCAGGCTCCCCACCAAGCACAGAGCCCGATGCAGGGCTTGATCAGGACCCTGGGATCATGACCTGAGCCGAAGGAAGAAGCTTTAACCCGTTCAGCCACCCAGGCACCCCTAAATTTATTTTTTTAAAGATTTTATTTATTTATTTGACAGAGAGAGAGACAGCGAGAGTAGGAACACAAGCAGGGGGAGTGGGAGAGGGAAAGCAAGCTCCCCGCCAGGCAGGGAGCCCGATGTGGGGCTTAATCCCAGAACTCGGGGATCATGACTTGAGCCAAAGGCAGATGCTTAACGACTGAGCCATCCAGGTGCCCTGTTGTATTCTTTTTAGAAAAAACATCAAAACTTTTGCTGTAGGGACACCTGGGTGGCCTTTGGCTCAGGTCATGATCCCAGAGTCCTGGGATTGAGACCCGCCTTGTGCTCTCTGCCCAGGGGGAGTCTGCTTCTCTTTCTCTGCCTCCTGTACCCTTTGCTTGTACCCACTCTCTCCCTGTCTCTCTCAATCTAATACATAAATAAAATCTTAAAAAAAAAAAAAAAACTTTTGCTTTAAATCTGGTGCCACTTCACCTGAAAAGGAGTCTGAATATGGAAGAAAAATTTATTGAGTACATTCTTTGAAAATGTGCATATCCTATTTAAAAATAAATGTATCCCATGTTTTCTAACTTTTCAGGCTTTCTGTAAGACGGAAGTGCTATGGTTGAGCAGTAATTTCTATCAGAGGCACAAGAGAAGTTGCTTTCTGACCTTTGAGCTATGGCTTGAAGAATCTGTAGGTTCCGTTGCTTTAGTGCAAGTGCAGGAAGAACACACAGTCCAGGCAGAGGGAACAGCATGTACAAAGGCACGGGGCATGGTATATACAGGAAATGAGAAGGGCCCATTCACTGAGCCTGGAGGAAAGAGAAAATGAGAGAAAGAGGGAGGGCATAGCCTAAAGTCAGTTCGGAACACATCCTATCTACCAAAGCAAGGACTGTGGACACTTCCTGGAGCTTAAGGGAATTAAATAAGGCTTTTAAGCAGGGGATTGAGCTGATTCATATTTTAAGAAAAAAGGCATCTCTGGCAGCAGAGAGGAGGATTGACTGGACCAAGCAAGGAGACCACTCTTGGCAAGAAACGATGAGGTATGTGGGAGTGAAGCAAATTTGAGAAGTAACGGGAACGTAGGACTTCCATTTCCCACCAAATGTAGCTCTTGATACCTAGCCCGGGGATCATGGGAATTAGGTTGCAGTGATTAGACACGACGCTTATTGTGTCAAGTATTTTAATTTAATTTAATTTTATTTTATTGTGTCAAGTTAATGGATGAGGGCTTTGTGATGCAACCCAGTATCTTAACCATAAGAAGATCAGTGTAAGCCAAATCTGGGGTGAGAAGGACAGTGGAGGGAGGTGGGATGAATGTCATACATAGACCTGATGCAAGTCACTTGAGATGATTTACTGTTGCCTTCTTGATGGGTCTGATTAACTTTAGATATCCGGAACAAAGCTCAATTTATTTTTTCCCTTTCCATTCTACCCTTGGTTCCAGAAACTTCTCCCAGATAGCCCCATGGCTTATTTTCTCACTCCCTTTGGGCGCCTGCTGAAGGTAGTGCAAACTAGAAGGTTGAAAAAACAAATTCAAGCTGCTCTTTTGTATAGTGTTTTTGAGAAACAAAGATGAGGGAATCTAATCTCTTTGTTTTAAAATGTCACTCTTATGGGGTGCACAATGGGTGGCTTAGTGGGTTAAGCATCTGCCTTTGGGTCAGCTTGTGATCTTGGGGTCCTGGGATCTAACCCTGCATTAGGTTCCCTGCTCAGCAGGGAGTCTGCTTCTCCCTCTCCCTCTACCCCGTCCCCTGCTCTCTCCCCTTCTTGTGCTGTCTCTCTCTCAAATAAATAAACTATTTTTAAAAAAAGACTTTAATTTTTTTATTATTTTTATTGGATACTGAATATATAAAAAGGAGGAACTGTAACAGATGTCAAAAGGTTAAAAAATAATAATACCTCAAACATCCATATATTCAATATCTAGTTTTATTTATAAAAATAATAATAATAATAATTATTATTATTATTAATGGCATTGTGGTGTGAAGGAATTGGGAATGAATGTTCAACATCTAATTTTAAGATGAACTATGACCTGTGCTTTTGGAGCCAAGTTCATTCTGTGTGTCTCCTTGATCTCTCCCCCTTCCCTTCTGCCCAGAGGTAACCATGACTCTGAACTTTACGCTTGTCATTGCCCTATTTTTCTTTTCGATTTTATCACCTATCAATCCCCAATCAATATATTGTTTAATTTTTTGTATTCCTGAACTTTTTAAAGTCGAATCATACAGAATCTAATTCTTCCGTGACTTGTTTTTGTTACTCACCTTATGCTTTTGAAATGTAGCCAAGGCTACTGATTATTACTGCTGCACAGTATTCAAGTTAAAGAACAAGCCACATCGGCAGATGCAAAGCAGCAACCATGCATGACTCCATCTCTATCCACGTTGGCCAGGCTGGTGCCCAGATTGGCAGTGCCTACTGGCAGCTCTATTACCTGGAACACGGCATTCATCCTGATGGCCAGATGCCAAGTGACAAGACCACTGACGGAGGACTTGCTCCTTCAACACCTTCTTCAGTGAGACGGGCGCTGGCAAGGATGTTTTGTAGACCTGGAACCCATAGTCATTGATGAAGTTCACACTGGCACCTACCACCAGCTCTTCTGCCCTGAGCAGCTCATCACAGGCAAGGAAGATAGTGCCAATAACTATGCCGGAAGGGACTACCCCATTGGCAAGGAGATCAGTGACAGAATTTGTAAGGTGGATGACCAGGGCACAGGTCTTCAGGTCTCCTTGGTTTTCTTCAGCTTTGGAGGGGGGACCTGGTTCCAGGTTCACCTCCCTGGTGATGGAACATCTCTCTGTTGATTATGGCAGGAAGTCCAAGCTGGAGTTCTCTATTTACCCAGCCCCCCAGGTTTCCATGCTTTCGTGGTAGACATCTATAACATTTGTCATAGAAAGCTCGATATTGAACACCCAACCTACACTAATCTAAATAGATTGATAGGTCAAATTGTGCCCTGCATCACAGCTTCCCTCAGAGTTGATGGAGCCCTGAATGTTGATCTGACAGAATTCCAGACCAACCTGGAGCCCCATCCCTGCATCCACTTCCCTCTGGCCACAAATGCCCCTGTCATCTCTGCTGAGAAAGCCTACCACGAACAGCTTTCTGTAGTAGAGATCACCAATGCTTGCTTTGAGCCAGCCAACCAGATGGTGACATGTGACCCTCACCATGGTAAATACATGGCTGGCTGCCTGATGTACCATGGCTACATGGTTCCCAAAGATGTCAATGCTGCCATTGCTACCATCAAAAGCAAGCATACCACCCAGTATCATTCAAAGTGGGCATAAATGACCAGCCTCCCACTGTGGTACCTGGTGGAGATCTGGCCAAAGTCCAGCGAGCTGTGAGCATGCTTAGCATGAGGCTTAGGCTCGCCTGGATCACAAGTTTGACCTGATGCATGCCACGTGTCTCTCTGTTCACTGGTACATGGGGGAGGGCATGGAGGAAGGAGAGTTTTCTGAGGCCTGTGAGGACATGGCCGCCCTTGAGAAGGATTATGAGGAGGTTGGTGTGGATTCTGTTGAAGGAGAGGGTGAAGGAGAAGGAAATGTCACAAAGGTGCTGCTTTTACAGGGAAGTTTATTCTGTTTTGAACATTGAAAAGTTGTGCTCTGATTACTTAATTTGACATACAATTACTGGCCTGCGCTTTAAAACACAACACTTTATTACAGACCCAAGCTGTCCATGTCTCTGATGGGTTTGAATACAGTATTCCCTGTCTTAAGTTAAAAAAAAAAGAGAATAAGCCACAATCTATCTGTTCTCTAATCAACAGATTTATGTACATTTTATTTTTTTATTATAAAACAGTGTTTCTCTAAATATTTTGTCTTCTGATATTTGCATATAAGAGTTTCTTTAGAAAATATATCTGGAAGTGGAATTGTTGGATCACAGGATATGTGTATCCTTGAAATTATTAATTAATGTCAAACTGTTTTCCAAACAGGTAATATCTACTTATCCTTTGACTAGCAGAGTATATGAGTACTTCTTACTCCTTATCTCCAATCATATTTGATATTGTGAGGATTTAAAATCTTTGCCAGTTGGGTAGATGTAAAAATCTCATTTTATTTTATTTTAGTAGGCTCCATGCCCAAGGTGGGGCTTGAACTCATGACCCTGAGATCAGGAGTCACATGTCTACCAACTGGGCCAGCAGGTGCACCAAAAATATACCATTTTAGTTTTGATTTGCAGTTCCTCAAATAATAAAGGTGAGAATCATTTCATGTTCATTTCCCATTGGTTTTGTGTTTTTTCCTCTCTGAAGTTTCCGATTCCAGTCTTGTGCCCATTTAAAAATTGTGTTGTCTTTTCCTTATTGAAAATTTGCAGTCTGGGGCACCTGGGTGACTCAGTGGTTAGGTGTTTGCCTTTAGCTCAGGTCATGATCCTGAGCCTGCTTCTCCCTCTCCCACTTCCCCTGCTTGTGTTTCCTCTCCTGCTGTGTCTCTCTCTCTGTCAAATGAATAAATTAAAAAATCTTAAAAAAAAAAAAAGAAAAGAAAATTTGGAATCCTTTACACATTTTGGACAATAGCCCTCCCTCTGTCAGTTGTATGTATTGCTAATATCTTTTCCCAGTGTGCATTCCGTCTTTTCATTTTTCTCATGATTCTCTGATGAACAGAAATTCTGCATTTTAATGTGGTTGAGTTTAACCGATCTTTCCTTTTAGAGGTTGTGCCTGTTTGGGTCTTGCTTCAGAGATCCTCTTCTTTTCCAAGGTCTTTTTTGTTTTTCCTTTTAAAGATTTATTTACCCATTTGAGAGAGAGAGAGAGAGAGTGAGAGAACACACAAGCACACAAGGGGGGAGAGGCAGAGGTAAGTGAAAGAAGCAGACTCCCTGCTGAGCGGGGACCCTAAAGTGGGGCTCAATCCCAGGACCCCAAGATCATGACCGAAAACTGAAATCAAGAGTTGGACACTCAACCAACTGAGCCACAAGGTGTCCCTCTTCCCAGGTCTTAAATATATTGTCTTGTATTTTTTTTTCCTAGAAGTTTTACAGTTTTACTTTCCACAATTAAGCCTTGAATCCATCTGGAATTTTTTTTTTTCTGTTGTATGAGGTATAGTTCCAATTACATTTTATTTAACATACATAACCCATTGTAGAGGCCCTCCATTTCTCATTAGGCTGCAATTCCAGTTGTGTTCGATCATCTCCAAAGAAGGCTCTGATCAGTTCCTTCCCTCCTTATAAATATTCTGCTCTATCCATGAAGAGCTAGGGCCTGTTTCTTTTCCCCTAGAATCTGGGCTGGTCTGGCTACTAGCTCGAACAAATCAGGAGGGGTCATCTGGAAGAGAACGGAACCCCAGACAGCACTGGCCATGGGAGAGCAGTCTTATTGGAATCGCCGTCTGGGTCCAGCGACCACCTGAATGCAGCTGGAATGACTGAGTCAAAGTGAGACCAACAGTAGGACTGGCTAAGCAATTCACAGAATCGTCAGAAATTATAAAATGATTGCTGTAGTTTTAAGACATGAAGTGCTGGGGTAGTTGGTGACATCGCAACTGATAATCACTGCAACAAATCCAGTTTCCATACATGTTAGAGTCTGTTTCAAGGCTGTTTATTCTGTTTGTATTGGGTTGTTTGTCTCAATGACTATCTGATAGGGCACGTATTTTTTTTTTTAAGATTTTATTTATTTATTTGACAGACAGAGATCACAAGTAGGCAGAGAGGCAGGCAGAGAGAGAGGAGGAGGCAGGCTCCCCGCTGAGCAGAGAGCCCGATACAGGGCTCGATCCCAGAACCCTGGGATCATGACCTGAGCTGAAGGCTAGGGAGCGTATTTTTACCTTGCTCTCCTTTTTCCTGTTTTCATATAATGTTTGAAAGCAAGAATTTGCTTACTTGATCACACACACCCCTCACATCTATTATATATGTTTCTCCACTTATGTGGTCTTCTTGAAAGATAAACTGAAGCATACTACAATTTATAAAGTTTATTGGAGCAAAAATCAATTCAAGTTGGGCAATGCCAAACTGGAAATAGTCAGGAGGGCTTCACCAATAAGAGCTACAAGAAAAACTTAACAGAGAAGAGGCAGAAGCAAAGCAAGAGAATGACTTGGCTGTAAGGGGCTGTGTTACCCGGGAGAGCTAGTGGCTGTCCTTGGCTGTCCTTGGGTTTCAGTTTCTTAACCTTGAGGCATTACAGACGAAAGTTTGGGTTTGCTTACATAGGCTACTAAGGCATTAAAGCCACCTCAGTCTAACAGCCTTCTTGTTTAATCTACTTAATAGTCTTCTTTAATGTCTTTTAACATTAGATTTATAATCTTCTCCATAGAGGTCTTACATGTCTTTTGTTGGATCTCTTTCTAGTTTTTATTGCTGTTGTAAATATCTTTGTTACTGATATGTACAAATGCAATTTACTACTGTATACTGATTTCATAACCAGAAACTTTTCTCTTACTAATTTTTTCCTTTATTTTTATTTATTTGTCAGAAAGAGAAGAGAGAGAGCTCGGGGGTGAGGGGAGGTAGAGAAGCAGGCTTCCTACTGAGCAAGGAGCCCAATGTGGGGCTCAATTCCAGGACCCTGGGATCATGACCTGAGCCGAAGACAGACACTTAACAGACTGAGACACTCAGACATTTCAAACAGCTTATTAATTTTTAAACTTTATCTTTGGATTCTTCAGAGTTTTGTGTGTAGATAATCCTATCATCAGCAAACAAGGATAGTTTTGTTTCTTTTTTTTTCAACCTTATCTATTTTATATTTTATTCTTATCTTACTTCACTGGTCAGAACCTCTAGTGCCATGATAAATAGAACCCTTGTTCTTGATCTTAAAAGAATTTTTATATTTTTAAATCTCACTATTTTTTTTTTTTAGAGATTTTATTTTTAAGTAATCTCTATGTCCAATGTGGGGCTCAAACTTACAACCCTGAGATCAAGAGTTGGGTGCTCCTGGAGGACAATAGGAGAAGGAAGGGAAAAATGAAGCAGGGGGCGGAATCAGAGGGGGAGATGAGCCATGAGAGACAATGGACTCCCGAGAAACAAACTGAGGGTTTTAGAGGGGAGGGGGTTGGGGGATGGGCGAGTCTGGTGATGAGTATTAAGGAGGGCACGTATTGCACGGAGCACTGGGTGTTATACACAATGAATCATGGAACAATACATCAAGAACTAATGACGTACTGTATGGTGACTGACTTTTTTTTAAGATTTTATTTATTTATTTGACAGAGAGAGACACCGCGAGAGAGGGAACACAAGCAGGGGGAGTGGGAGAAGAGAAGCCAGCTTCCCGCTAAGCAGGGAGCCTGATGTAGGGCCCGATCCCAGGACCCTGGGATCATGACCTGAGCTGAAAACAGATGCTTAATGACTCACCCAGGAGCCCCTGTGTGGTGACTAATATAAATTAATAATATTTTTTTTAAAAAAAGGCAAAAAAAGAGTTGCATGCTACACCAAGTGAGCCAGCCAGGCGCCCCTTTATATCTTACTAATATTAAGCATGAATTTTTGCTATAGCTTTTTTCCTCTAGAGAAACTTTATATGGTTAAAGAGGTTTTCTTCTATTTTGTTGCAAAGAATTTTTTCCCCCAAACCACAATCTAATGTTCCCTTCTATTAAATCATTCTCCTACTTCTGTTGAGATGATGGTATGGTTTTTTTCACCCTTAATTTGTTGCCTTGGTATATTAAAATATTTTTAAAAGGTAAACCAATCTTGAATTCCTGGAATGAACCCAATTTTGTAATAATCAAATATGTTTTTTATTCGTTGCTAGAGTAAGTTTTTTAAATTTTGTTTAGGATTTTTGCGTTTGTGATCACTATTGACATTGATCTATAATTTTTCAGTCTTTTATTGCTATTGCCTGTCTTTGATGTATATGATGCTTATGTTGACACTATACAATGACTTGGAAAATATTTCCTCTTTTTCTATATCCTAAAAGAATGCAAGATTGGATTTACTTCCCTTTTATTTTTTTTATTATTATTTTTAAAGATTTTATTTATTTATTTGACAGAGAGAAATCACAAGTAGGCAGCGAGACAGGCAGAGAGAGAGGAGGAAGCAGGCTCCCTGCTGAGCAGAAAGCCCGATGTGGGGCTCGAACCCAGGACCTGGGATCATGACCTGAGCCGAAGGCAGCGGCTTAACCCACTGAGCCACCCAGGCGCCCCTTACTTCCCTTTTATGACCCTAATAGTATTTATCTGTGTTTTCTTGTTTTATTTATCTGTGTTATCTGTGTTTTCTGTGTTTTCTTGTGTCTTACTTGTTTTTTCCCAGAGATTTGTCAATTTTATTAATCCTGAAAAAAAAAAAAAACAACCTTTTAGGGGCACCTGTGTGGCTCAGTCAGTTGACCATTGACTCTTGGTTTCAGCTCAGATCATGATCTCAGGGTGGTGAGATCAAGCCCTACATTGGGCTCAGCACTCAGAGCGGAGTCTGCTTGGGATTCTCTCTTTCCCTCTCCCTCTGCCCCTACCCACCTAAATAAATAAATAAATAATAAAATCTTTAAAAAAATCTTTTGTTGAGCCTCTCTGTTTTGTGTTCATTCTTTATGAATTTCTGCTTTTATATTTATTTCTTTTTTCCTATCTTCTAAAGTTAGATGTTAAGCTAATTACTTTTTACCCCTTATTCTTTTACAATACATGCATTTAGGGTACTATACATGTCCCTCTAAATATTCCCTTAGCCATATCTTGTTAATTTTGACAAGTAGTGTTACTGTTCAGTTCTAAATATTTTCTAGTTTTCATTAGGATTTCTTTGTGCTAGAGCTATTTAAAAGTATGTTTTTCAACGTGCAAGTGTGTGACTTTTTGTTTTATTTTAAAAAATTAATATCTAAATTAGTTGCATTATAGTCAGAGATTGTGGATACTTATTTTTTGGAATTTGTTGAGAATATCTTATGATTAGTTCACAAGTCATTTTTCATAAATTACTCCATAAAGCTTGTAAAGAATGTTTTCCCATTCTTAGATTCAATGTACTATATATAGATATTATATCAAGCTCACTCACAGTTATTCAATCATCTTCATCGTCACTGACTTTTCTGTGGGTTTGAGTATAAACTTCCTTATATGTTTATGTTTAATTTCTTATCTTGTTCCAGAAAGCTGTGTCTATTCTATGTTTGTACTATACTTCTTTTCAAGCCTCTGTTTGATTCCCTTGGGTGACTCTGACACGTGAAGATTTACTCTACTCTTTGCAGGTTATATGAGATAACAAACAACCTCAAAATCTCATACATGCACCCCGATGTTTATAGCAGCATTATCTGTGATAGCCAAATTATGGAAAGAGCCCAAAGAGCCAAAATTCCATTGATAGATGAGTGGATAAAGAAAATGTGATATATGTCATATATGTTATACACACACACACACACACACACACACATATATATAATGGAATATTACTCAGATGTGAAAAGAACGAAATCTTGCCATTTGAATGATGTGGATGGAGCCAGATAGTGCTATGCTAAGCAAAATAAGTCAGTGAGAGAAAGACAAATACCACGTGATTTCACTCATATGTGGAATTTAAGAAACAAAACAAATGAACATAGTGGGGGGCGGCGGTGGGAAAGAGGGGCAAACCTAGAAACAGACTCTACACTATAGAGAACGAATTGATGGTTCCTGGGCAGGAGGTGGGTGGGGGGTGATGGATGAAACAGGTGATGGAGATTAAGGAGGGCACTTGTGATGAGCATCAGGTGTTGTGTGTAAGTGATGAATTACTAAAGTCTGCATTGGAAACAAACAACTCCAAAATCTCAATGTGTTACAACCACAAAGGCATCCTTTTTCTCCATCTTACATGTTATTCCCTGGTCAGCCCTGCTCTGTGTCTTCATTCTGGGACCTAGGATGGAGGAGAAATCCACACCTAAGATGGGCTGCTTTCTCTTAGAGGGAAAAGAGCCATGAATAACCCAAGCTGTTCGAGCGTGTGCTTGGCTGAGGTGTACAACACTTCCATGCACACTGCAGGCGGCCAAACAAGCCATGTGGCCAAGCCTGATGTGGGGCTGGGGAGGGGGGTGGGGAGTATAATTATATCACAGAGAAAGAGGAGAGAATGGTAGGGAACAATAACATAATCTACAACACCTACCTTTTTGTTCTCTTCGAGTAGTCCCTACCTAGAATTTCTAAACAAGATCTTTTGGTAACGAATTCAGGGCTGCCCCTGCCTGGCCCCAATTTTAGGGTACATGCAGTTCAAAGTAGCTGAGCTGGGCGATTTGTTTATGCTTTGCTTAGATATGCTTGCGGATGTTTTGCACGCAGTATTGTCTTACCTCAACCATTAGACTGAAGATGGTTAAGACTGCGCAAACAGTGAAAAATGCACACCAACAAATACATCCAGTTGTGCTTACCACTTGAGGGATGTTTAAGAACTACCTGAATTTCACACCCGATCCGTAGGTCCCTGTTAAGCTTGTAACTGCCTGGGAACATATCTGCATTCTCCAGCAGACCCCACGATGAGGTCGGGGTGGGGGAGCATCTGTTTTGTTCACCATTGTGCTGCTGAGACTAGCACTGCATTTGGCATATAATAAGCCTTTGATGAAAACGTGTGCAATGAATAGGCAAACTAAATGGGAATTAGAACACAAAGCTAGGGTCCTACATCAAATGAATGGGGTCAAGTTAGTCAAGATAAACTATGGTCATCAGAAGCCCATGATAAAATGAAGATAATATTCACACGAAAACAGCAAAGTCTTTGGGGAGTATCTGTTTCTTTTGTATAAAGTCCCATAAATGATAAAAAAAGCCTGGACAAATTGAGGTGGCTTCCAAGTCAGTGTAAGAGAACTATTTTATTTTATTTTTTGCCCTTTTCCCTTCAAGTCTTCAAAAGCAGAACTTGTCAGGCTGGTAATGATTACTTCTATTTTATGTCAGACCCCTCTGAGAACAGCACCCTGGGAGAGCCCCAGAAAGGTAGGCAGCCTGAGGAATGAGTGCGGCTATTCTGGAGTTTTCTGTTTGAGAACCAGCCTCTCCTGTATGCCCAGAACCGCCAGCAGATGTCATGCCTGATCTCTGTGGTGATTCTGCTGTCTGCTTTTGGTTAACTGTTTTCATGACACCATGTTTTTCTACATGTGGCGTGCTTTGTACACCCAGGGCATATTTTCTCTCTCATCTCCCGTGATCAAGGACAGCTATAATCTGCTTCTTTATTGATTCTTGTGATAAAGATTTATCATGTGCCTACCCCATGTCCTGGACTGAGACTACCGTGGTGAGCAAAACAGACACAGCCTCCGCCCTCCTGAAGAATTCTACTAGAGAGAATAGTTAGTTCAAAGAGTAATTTTGAAAATTGTGATTCAGGTTATGCTGGTAGAAGCAGATGGCTCCAGGAGGGCAAGTGAAACAAAATGGACCAAATGTAGCCTAAGGAACCAGGGAAATTCTTCCAGAGAATCAAGGTTTCTAGTGAGTTCTAAAAGATGAATATGTTGAACAGACTAAGAACCAGGGAGAGAGGCTGGCCTTTACCTTTAGCGAGTCTTTGTTCTTTTAATGTTCTTTTAATGAGGAGAAAAGACGTGTCCTGTTAAACACACAGGTTCTGGGCTATGCTTCCTAGAATCGAATCCTTCCTCTGCCCTTTACGAGTTCTGCTTCAGTTTTTTCCTCCGTACGATCAGGAAAGAACCTTGCCAGGGTTACTGTCAGGATTAAATGAACTAATTCATGTCAGCACTCAGCGCAGGTTGGCCCCCGCTGCCATTTCCCGGAATATTCAGCGATATCCATTGCACCTCAATTATTTCTCAAATTCAGAAATTCTCTGTGAATCGGAGCAGTGCAAACCCCGAGGACTCCAGTCTGCTAAGTTTGGTTTCTGAGGCACAGCGGCCTCTTGGCTTTGCTTGTTGTATGTGTGTCTTATGTAGATGCCATATGAGAATCCAGCCAAGTTTCATATAATTTCAAGCCTCATATTTTAGCTATGAGTCCTAGAATGTAATCTTTTCTTCCTAATCCCATCGATCCCTGGCCACACTGATAGAGAGTCCTTGAATCTTAAGGTAGCGAATCACAGACTCATTTTAGAGTTATCGATTTGCAGATCTGTGTAGTGTTTTACGTTCAATTAGTTTTCTTTGTTGTTGTTGTTCAATTAGTTTTGATTGTAAATTTTCCAATATTGGGGTGCCTGGATGGCTCAGTGGGTTAAAGCCTCTGCCTTCGGCTCAGGTCATGATCCCGGGGTCCTGGGATCGAGCTCCACATCGGGCTCTCTGCTCAGCAGGGAGCCTGCTTCCTCCTCTCTCTCTGCCTGCTTCTCTGCCTACTTGTGATCTCCGTCTGTCAAATAAATAAATAAAATCTTAAAAAAATTTTTTTTTCCAATACTACCCCTTCAATCTCAGCGCTGTACAACATCTGAAATCACATCATTTTCCTTGACTGTTTAATGAGGATCTTTACGGTTTGATTCTGGGGAGTGCTTTGAAGTCTGTTTTTAATAACAAGGACACTAAAAAAGATGTACAGGGCATAATTAAATGGTATTAGGTTTTTGTAGAGATTTGAAGCAAAAAATACAAATAGACAAAGATGGGGGGAAAAGCCTCCAAAAAGAAGAGCACACCTTTTAAATTGCATAGTTTGGTTTTTTTTTTTTTTTTTATTATATGGTATTACAAATATCAGTCAAATGTCCTGAGTCTTATTTTTATTTTTAGTTGAAATAGAGTTGACATACAATATTACATTTGTTTTAGGTATATAATGTAGTGATTTGACAATTGTACACATTTTGTAAATGCTTACCACAGTAAGTATGGTGACTACCTGCTGCTATACATTATTATTACTATTTTTTAAGATTTTATTTATTTATCTGACAGAGAGAGAAAGCGCACATGAGAGAGAGGGAACACAAGCATAGGGAGTGGGACCGGGAGAAGCAGGCCCCCCGCAGAACAGGGAGCCGGAAGTGGGGCTTGATCCCAGGACCCTGGGACCATGACCTGGGCCAAAGGCAGATGCCTAACAACTGAGCCACCAGGTCCCCCGCTATACAACATTATTGCAATATTATTGACTATATTTCTTATGCCGTACTTTTTATTCAAGTGATTTATGTATTGGGTAATTGTAAATTTGTACCTCTTAACCCATTTCACCTATTTCGCCCATACCTCCACTCCTCTCTGCTCTGTTCGTTTTCTGTACTTACGAGTCTGTTTCTGTTTGTTTGTTTGTTTGTTCTTTTTTCCCCCTTAGATCCTCCTGGGTTTTGAATATTGTAAGTTTTTTTTTAAAATTTCTTTTCAGCGTAACAGTATTCATTGTTTTGAATATTGTAAGTTTTAGTTTTTTAACTTGTCCATTATTCATTCCTGGTTAATCTTTTTGACTTGCAAAATATGCCAGAACTTTCTTTCTTTTTTTCCAGATCTTCTGATTAATTTTATTTTTTATAAACATATAATATATTTTTATCCCCAGGGGTACAGGTCTGTGAATCGCCAGGTTTACACACTTCACAGCACTCACCATAGCACATACCCTCCCCAATGTCCATAACCCCACCCCCCTCCCAACACCCCTCCCCCCATCAACCCTCAGTTTGTTTTGTGAGATTAAGAGTCACTTATGGTGGGACGCCTGGGTGGCTCAGTTGGTTGAGCGGCTGCCTTCGGCTCGGGTCATGATCCCAGCGTCCTGGGATTGAGTCCCACATCGGGCTCCTTGCTCGTCAGGGAACCTGCTTCTCCCTCTGCCTCTGCCTGCCATTCTGTCTGCCTGTGCTCGCTCTTTCTCCCTCTCTCTCTCTGACAAATAAATAAATAAATAAATCTTAAAAAAAAAAAAAAGAGTCACTTATGGTTTGTCTCCCTCCCAATCCCATCTTGTTTCATTTTGCCAGAACTTTCTTTATAGCTATTTAAAAAAAAAAAAAGAAGAAGAAGATACAGATTTGACACCAATTTTATTCGCATCTACATACCGATATAGAAAAAATACTGTGAGACATTACTCATGGTTCTCTTTGGGTTCTGGGATTAGAGGGAAGCCTTTGTTTTTGTTATCATTGTTCTATGTATAATTTTCGTTGCATAATACAAATGTGTAGTGTTGGCTTTCTAAGGGGACCTAGAAAATAGTTCTCAGTCCTAAGCAATTCCATTTGAATATAATTCACTTATTTTTAAGAAGATTTTATTTATTTATTTACTTGAGAGAGAGAGAGACCACATGCATGAGCAGGGGGAGAGGGGCAGAGGAAGAAGAAGAAAGAATCTTAAGCAGACTCCAGGCTGAGTGTAGAGCTGGAGGCCGGGCTTCATCTCGCAACCCTGAGGTCATGACCTGAGCCAAAATCAAGAGTCTGATGTTGAATGGACTGAACCCTCCAGGCAATCCTAATACATTCATTTTAAAATAGTACAAAAGCAATAAAAAAAATTTAGTTAAAGAAATACGAGCGTTTATTAGAAAATGTCCTACTTCCAGAACGCTTTGTCTGTCAAGGGTTAATATATATGATAGCTGCAATTTCCCTTCTTGTGGTTCTTAGGGGTCTTACCTTTGGATTGATTCATTATTGAAACTAAATTACATTTTCTGGAAAACAGAATTCTACTTCTCAATAGGCTAGTTGCCTTAGACCAGCTACATTAGCCCTACGTGTCCCCGATGTAGCCAAAGAATCAATAAAAGCTGGTGGCATAAGACTAGTCATAAATTTGATTTCTTGTATCCAAAATCATTTCCATTCCAGGCTGATCTCACAATGACAGTCTGATGTGTTTACAAGGTCATTTTCCCACAGGTTGTACTCAGCGGCTTGAAAGGTACAACGTGTTGGTTAAAATCCTTGGGGAATATTTGCTCATTTTACAAGTCGCTCCTCAATTTAACATAATTCAATCCAATGGGCTGTTGCTCCTTAGGGACCCTGGAATGCTAAACCTCAGAATTGTTCCAGTGCTCTCTCAAGGTGGCAGGACAAAGCCAGCCTGGAGTTTAGCCTGGCCAAGCCATTGATGTTCCCACTCCGCTTCCCTCCTCCCAAACCAGCCCCTTCCCACGTCCTTCCAACTCAAACCTTTAATAACCATCTACAAGGAAGTCTTTGTGCTCCAAAAATGTTCTCCAATTTATAATAGCTCTAATATGGGGGGAAAATACTCCACCTAAAGATTTGATTGGAAAGTATTTTCTTAACCTCAGAATAGTCATTCTTATAATAATAACAACATTATTTCCATTACTCAGAACTTTAAAACCACTTTAAATGCAACAGAGCTCATTGAGTTTAATTTCAGAGATGAAAAGGACCAGGAACACTAGAGATATTATCTGGTAAATGAAGAAACTGAGGCTCAAACAGAGCCAACTGAATTAGCCTCCAGTTAGATGGCTGATTCTTGGAGCTGAGATAAAAACCTTAGGTTTCTTAATTTCCAGCCCTAAGCCCTTTCCAACTGCCTCATTCTGCCTGTCTAGTCCCACTATTGATGCTGGCTAAGGGACTACTGCATTCAATATCATTATTATTAATAATGATCACTACCATTTACGGAGCCCCTTTTAGATGCCTGATGCTGCATGTCACACTCATACACACAAGAGGTAGGTCCTCTTATTATCCCATTTTACAGCTGAGAAAATTGAGTCCCAGGGAGGATGAGTAATTTATCCAGTATTTTAAATGACAGTGAGTAAAAGACAGGACTGAGATTCAAATCCGGTTCTTCCTGATCTCAGCACCCAAGTTTTAACTCTTTGGTACCATGGCTGGATCTCTCAGAACCTTCTTTCCTTGGCAAAAGATACAAAACCATCTTTTAAAGTGTCTTGGCTTCCAAGGCTTAAGTTATCCTGCCTGATAGGAATAGCATCCTTTTTAGGACTGAGGGTCCCAGTACAATGCTCTCTCCCCTTCTGGCGGACAAGTCAGAATAGAATTCTTTTAAAATAGGCTCTCTTTGTCGTATCCTTCTAACTCCCTTAAGTCTATCTTCACCAAATTCTGCCCTTTGGGGGACGGGCTAGAAACAAACCCCAGTAGAACTCACACAGTGATTTCCAGCGCCCTAGTGCGGTAGTCGCTAAAGACAACGTCAAGGACGCTTGGGCAAAGGCTTCTTGTCTGGGAAAGACAAGTCTGTGGGGCCCACGTGGGCCGCCCACCGGATCCAGGCAGTGGCAGCACATCATAAATAACTTCCCACACATGCCTCACTGCCAGCTCCAAATGGGTTTTGAGTGTATTTGGTTTGTTTTTAAAGAGAGTGTGAGCTAAAAGCCGTCATTTAAAATTGCCCAGAACCCACGTCACAGAAACAGGTGGGCCCAGATTGAAAAGAAAATAAACCAGAGGCTGAATTTACCAAAGCAAACATAGGGAGTGATTATTTTGCTTTACAACAGGATTACCCTCGGGACTCCTTAAAACAGCGATCTCCCTTACTGCAATTAAAATGTAAATTTCTCTGTTCAAATTTGGTTAACCCTCAGGACCTGTCAGGAAAGTGCTTGTTCTTTTAAGCAAGGGATCCCTTATTCAGTAGAAGAGCAAATTAAAGGTTAGTTCTTTCTTATAAATACTGAAGAAAGGGTGCAACGCTTTCCTCCTTTTTCTTTGTAAATGTTAAAGCTGTTATGGTAGCTGGTTTGCGGGCGGATTTTTGTTTTTAAATATTACCTGAAACTCCTTCCAGAAACAAGCTGACGCTCAAGACCAACCCTTTGAGAGCAGTTTATCTGCTGCCAAAAAAACCTTTAATCAGTAGGGGGCGCTCTAAGAATGAGATTACCATACCGGGGGACCAATGCATTCAGTTTAGGAAAGCAAAATTGCACCCTTCTTTGGCATCTCCCAGAAGGAAATGGCTTTGCCCTGTGCCCTTAGATTGCTCCCCTTCCCCGAGCCGTCCAGCTCTGCATCTGCTGTTCGGGTATAACGATGCCCACACTGCACCCTTCTTGGAATCAGAGTTTGAGAAGGCTAGAGGACACTTCTTACAAAAAGGCTTAGCTGGCAGCTTTTGGTCCCAGAACCATAGGCTCTGTAAAGCTTGGAGGAACCTTAGAATCATCTTCAACCCTCCCATTTTTCTGATGAGGAAGTTGAGACCTGACATGATGACCTGATCACTCAAGGTCATCTTGCTAGTTCTTAGCTCAGCCAGAATGGGAGCCCTAGGGGGGTTGCTCTGCATCTGGTGCTTGCCCGCTAGTGGGTGAACATTGTGGGGGCACGGGATGGGGGAGGGGAGAGAGAATAGGTACCATTGTATGCAGGGACACATGGCCTGCTTGGGGAGACTGGGTGTAGGTGGAGCTCATTGACCATGGGTAAGGGATGTGAAATATCTAATATTTTCTTCCTCTGCTCTTTATACTCATGATTGCTACTCTAGGAGGACTTACCGTAAATGTCAGGTGCTGAATCTCTCTCTCCAAGCTAACTTTCCCAGGCATTTTGTTTCTGCCAACCAAACCACCAGAGTCACCCAGATTGGAGATTGGAGACTCTGGAGTCCCTATTGGGTAGATCCTACAGCATGGATTCAACATGTACTTGGAAATGTTTTATTTTGTTTTGTTTTATCTTATTTTATTATTATTTTTAAGATTTTGTTTATTTGTTTAAAAGAGAGAGTGAGTGAGAGAAAGGACATGAACAGGGGGAGTGGCAGGGAAAGAGAGAGAAGCAGGCTCTCCGCTGAGCAGGGAGCCTGATGCGGGACTCGATCCCAAGACCCTGGTATCATGGCTTGAGCCAATGGAAGATGCTTAACCGACTGAGCCACCCAGGCACCCCAAGCTCAACACAGTCTTGCTCAGGCAGCTCACTGACTGCTGCCAGTGGGGCGGGGTGGGGGTGTGCTCTGGCAAGTAGACAATGAGTTACAAAGTGCTGGATGTTAAAATGGGAGGTACGGTATGAAGTACAGTGGGGATCAGCAAGGGGAGTCAGGGAAGACATCCTAGCAGAAATAACTAAACTGGAAGTGCACAGATGAGTAGGAGTGAGCCAGGTGTAAGCAACTGGGAGGGACGGAGAGAAAGAAGGGATACCAGGAAAGTTCTAGCATGCCATAAAGGTCTATTGTTCCCCAAAACACATTTGGAGCCAGACTAGAGGTTTTATTGTCTTTGGAATCCGCATTGTTCCTTCTTTTGTGGCCGTGCTCATTATTTCCCCGCTCCACCTCTTGGGGTCCCCCCTCTCTCTCTCTCCAGGCTTACTCTTACACTAAGACTTGGACTATCTTTTAAGAGGCAGTAAAAATGCCATTTTTTCTTGAAGCCCTGGGCAGGAACCCCATCTTCATATAATCATTCCCTACTTTGTGTCCCATAACGTTGTAGACTATGTATTTCATTTGCTTCTTAATCATATTATACTTTGATTTATTATTCATCTCTGACTTGACTGCGTGGCGGCACTGCTGTGAGCCACAGAAAGCAGGAGTGCACACAGGGTACTCCGCAGATCCCCACACTGGGAACCTGCAACCAGAAAGGCCGTTTCCAGGGAAACCTGGGTGGCTCAGTTGGTTAGGCATTTGCTTTTGGCCCAGGTCATGATCCTGCGGTCCTGGGATCAAGTCCCATGTTGGGCTTCTTGCTCTGTCTGCCTCTCCCCCTGCTTGTGCTCTCTTTCTGATAAATAAATCAATAAAATGTTAAAAAAAAAAAAAAGGCGATATGAGCAGTCTTGTTTCGGCATTTAAGACCTAGTTCTGACCCCACGTCTTCATGACCGAGTTAATGTCAGGCTTTATTAAAAGCTCTGTTCTTTCCATTCCTGACTCTGGGGCAGATGACGCTCTTTGTGGCCCCAGGAGCAGGGAGTGGAGGGCCAGAGAGGGCCTTGAGAAAACTGCTGCACCCTCTTCCCAGAGCTCTCCTGTGTCAATAGCGCAGGGAGGAGGTGAGAGGAGGCAGAGGTATTCTTCTGTGATTGCCTGCAAGAGGGCAGTATCTGGCTTCTCCCCTGTTCTGGCAGGTTCTATCTAAAGCTAGTGCTGTCTGTTGTAAGTCTCCTTGCAGGTGATGTGTATATGTTTTCTTGGGATGGTGTTCCACCTTCTCCTCTGCCACTGATGACTGCTTCCCCTAGTGGGCAGCCCATTGCTTGGCACAGTGGTCACCAGGGCCACTCAGAGACTTCTGCCCTATTGCTTACCTTGGTATTGCTCCACCCAGGGGAGCCACAGAAATTTCCAAAGTCCTCTTCTGCACCTTCCAAAGGCCACAGAGAAGTGGGATGGAGTGGGGTTTCTTCCCAGCCATATCTTACTGCACCATAGATGCTTCTAGCCCTGTGGGTATAACCCAACCCATCAAGATGCTTATCTTCAGAAATTGTTCAGTGAGTACTGTTCTGTTTCCAAAAGCTCCCACATAGAAGGCTACACACATCAAGCACCCATTATTTTTTTCCGTAGTGAAAAGAAGGATGAAAAGATTGATGGGTTGTTTCTAGGCTTCTAGGACATTCTCCAAGAGCTCTTTCACTATAGTATGCTTGGAGACAATTTGATAGTGGGTCAGTGGATACAAGGATCCTCCACTGGGGAATGGGGAGTCTCCTCTTTTTATAAACACCCCTAACATCACAAGAAGTTTATCTGGCTTAGAAGAGGAAATACCCTCTCTCCACAAATGCCGGATTTTTTTTAAAGCCAGTGATCTTCTTCTCTCTTCAGTTCTCTATGGGCATTGAGTCCTATGTGAGGAGTGACCAAGTGGTGGTAGATAGAGGTAAACTTTATCAATCCGGAGCCTCTTCAGCAAGCCCTACAGGGAAATAGCTGGAAAAAGCAAGGAAGGATTCCCTGAGGTCTCCAGAGAAATAGAGCCAACAGTATGTGGGAGGTGTGTGTGTGTGTGTGTGTGTGTGTATGTGTGTGCATGTATTATATATATAATAATATATATGATAATAATTATATTATATACATATGTTTCTCATATATATATATATGGAATTAACCCATATGATTATAGGGGATTACGAGTCCCCAGATCTGCAGCTGGCAAGCTGGAGACCCAGGAAACTCCTTTGAACCAGGAGAGTCAATGGTGTAGTTCCACTCTAGAGGCCATGAGGCTTGAGACAAGGGAGGCCACTGGTTCAGTTTGAGTCCAAAGGCAGGAAAAAAACCAAAAAACAAGAAAACAAAACCCAGCACAATTTCCCAGTTTGAAGACAGGCAGGCAGGAATTCCCTTTCATTCAGAAAGAGTCAACCTTTTTGTTCTTTTCAGACCTTCAACTGATTGGGTGAGGCTCACCCACATTGTGGAGGGCGAGCTGCCTTATTCAGTCTATCAGTTTAAAGTTTATCTATTCATAGTCTCTACACACAATATGGGGCTCAAACTCATGACCCCAAGATAAAGAGTCTCATGATCTACCAACTGAGCCAGTCTGTCAGTTTAAATGTTAAACTTACTGCAAAACACTATCACAAAACCCCAAAATATTGTTTGACCAAATATCTGGACACCTCTGTGGCCCAGTCAAGTTAGCACATAAAATTAATGATCACGGCTAGTAATTTGTCAACTTGCCACTTTGTCAACTTGGCACCCACATGCCTCTCCTTAAACCATTATTAGTCTCCAAATGAAGACAATTACAAAGTCATAATTCCAGCTAAGTTGGTATAACTATCCTGCATACAACCCAAACTATACTGACTGTTTCCCCAGGAGAGGAGGTAAATGAGTGATGTTTACTCTTGAGTGATATTTGCCATTCTCCTTGATAATTCATAACTTAAATACTATGATGTAAAATTAACAAAACTTAACTATATTATGATATAAAGTCAATTCATCTTATGTTACATGATAAGGGAATAAGAGGGAAGAAAACAAAGATATTTGACACATATACACATGCAAGCACGTTCATTACAAAATAAGGAGGAAATACTCATGACAATTATAGTCCTTGTTTTTAACTATTTGTGTACTCACAGCCAGTATTTATAACTACCTTTTTCTACTACCTGTTTTGCACTCCCTTTGCCTTCAGCAAGTACCTCAGCTGGTTGTTCTTTACCTGGTGAGGTTACCCAGACCTTTGTTCTGGAAGGATCTGGACTATTAGTAGTCCTGCCTGAATTAGGTTGTTGTGGTTTTCTACTGGCTTTAGCCATAAGGCATGAAAAGTCTAGCAGAGGCCCTAAGGGATCCCCGGATTCCCTTCCTTACCTTCATCATGGAATAATAATCCAATTCCCCTTGGGAGTCAGGACTAACCACAATGTCTGCACAGGAACTCCCTTCTTTGTTAATTTAGAGGCATGAGGAGTCCAAAGTGGCTGGGTTTCTGTCTTAACTTCTAGTTCAATGGAATCATTGTGAATGCTCCTGGTAGAAGCATTCCTTCCCTTGGAACTAAGACCTCTAGGCCAGCAGAGCCTGTGGGAACAGGAAGCAGAAATTTTTTGCTAGCGGGTCACTAGGGGTAATAAGGAACAGTATCCCTCCTATTTCCACCCCTTGATGCCTGGACCCATAAATTCGGGCTATAGGAGAAACTACACCATCTATTGGATACTGATTCAGAGCATACCAGCCTTCTGGAGAACCTTGCCTCAGCCCTCCAAGGTATTGACATCTAGCTGGTGCTATAACTGAGTCTTCAAAAGGCCATTCCACAGTTCTGTGAAGCCAGCTCCTTCAGAGTGGCAGAGAACATGACACGTCCAATGAATTCCATGAGCATGGATCCATTTCCCCTCTTCTTTTGTTGTGAAGTGATTCCATGGTAGTACATAAATAATTCTGTAAGTCTGTGGATGGTAGTTTTGCCAAAAGCATTATGTGCAGGGAAGGCAAATCTGTATTCAGAGTGTGTATCTATTCCAGTAAGAACAAAATACTGCCCCTTCCATGATGGAAGGTGTCCAGTGAAATCAACCTATTACCAGGTAGCTGACTGATCACCCCAGGAAATGGTGTTGTATTAAGGACTCGGGATGAGTCTCTGCGAGTGGCACTCAGCAGTGGCTATGGTTCAGGTTGGCCTCACTGATTGCAAGCCCACGTTGCTGAGCCCATGCCTAGCCTCCATCCTTGCCACCATGGACACTTTATTCAGGAGCTTTTGATGATGATAGGGGTGGCTGGGGAAAGAGGTTGACTGGTATCCAACATGGGTCACCTTATGCACTTGATTTTTAAAATCGTCCTCTGCCAAGGTCACCTTTTGGTGAGCATTTACATGGGACATAAATATCTTCATCATTTTTGCTCATTTAGAGAAGTCAACTTCTCCCAAATTTCCTTGTCACCAATCATGTTCCTTACATGTTTCTGACCATTCAGCCAAATCATTGGCCACGGCCCATGCACTGGTATAAAATCTCATGTCTGGCCACTCCTCCTTCTAAACAAAGTCAACAACTAAGCTCTGCCCACTGAGAGGATTTCCCTTCCCCCCTGTCTTTTGGGGACATTCTCAGAAGGGGACTGCAGTGCTGTGGCTGTCCGCTTTCTGGGGATTTGTATATATGGTGCAAAACCATCTGTAAACCAGGCCTGAGTCTTGCCTTCTGTCAACCGATCATAGGGAACTCCCAGGAGGCCACAGGTGCAGGCTGGGAGAGAGAGAAATCGTGTAGCCTGAGGGGGGATCTTGGGCATTTGGGCCACCTCTTCAGGTCACTTAATTGTGTCTTCAGGGTCTGCCTAGGTCCAATGATGGAGAGCTGCTGTGCACACCCATCTCTGGGGCTTTGTGTGGCAAATAACAAAGTGCGTGATGAGCAGTTCAGGTCTCCTGGTAACTTGATGGCCCGTGGTTAAGGGTTCCATCTCTATTAACGTAGCAGTCCATGAGCCTTTTCTCTAAAGGAGAGTAATTATCCAAGGAGATGGCAGGATTTTGCTGCAATTCACCGAAAGGGACTTGCCAAATGCTCCAAACAGCATCTCTGTCTTCCATGGACACTCAAGCACCATTGGGTCTGCTGGATCCTATGGTCCCAAGGGTCAGAGCAGCTGGCATGGCCTTCTGGACCCATTGCAGAGCCTTCTTGTTCTGGGCCCCCAACAGCTTTCACTCTATGATGCCTTACTAAGGCATGTCTTTCCTCTTAAATTGTTTTTCCTTCCTCCCTCTACCTTTCTGTATTGGCTTTAGAGGCCTAGAGAAGTTAGGTAAAGTGCCCCCAAATAAACAGATAAATAAGTAGTAAATTGCAAACAAGGAACTTGGCACTAGTCTAACTCCAGAGTCTACGCTATACTGTGTGGGCTATGCACATCGGTAAACCGCCCCCCATGGAATAATACATGATAAGCATTTTCTCACTGTATGTTTCTCATAGCATTAAAAATATAAACATAAGAGCATAAAACATAGTGTTTCTCATAACAGTAAAAGTTCCTCAAAAGCATAATTTTTGTGACTGCTGAATAGTCACTCACACTACCTTTTTTGGCTTTTTAAAACAGCATATAGTCAATATCTTTTTGCATGTAATTTTTGTCTGGCTTTCCAATTGTTTATTTAGAATAATCTTAGAATGAGATTACTGGGTTAAAGAGATGAACATTTGTTTCTTTCTTAAGATTTTATTTATTTGGGCGCCTGGATTTGTCAGTGGGTTAAGCCTCTGCCTTTGGCTCAGGTCATGATCTCAGGGTCCTGGGATGGAGTCCCGCATCGGGCGCTCTGCTCAGCAGGGAGCCTGTTTCCCCCCTCTCTCTCTCTGCCTTCCTCTCTGCCTACTTGTGATCTCTCTCTCTGTGTCAAATAAATAAATAATTAAAAAAACATTTTATTTATTTATTTGAGAGAGAGAGTATAAGCTGGGGAGAGAGGCAGAGGGAGAGGGAGAAGAAGACTCCCCACTGAGCAGGGAGCCCAATGTGGGGCTTGATCCCAAGACCCAGCGATCATGACCTGAGCCAAAGGCAGACGCTCAACTGACTAAGCCCCCAGGCGCTCCAAGACACAAAACATTTCTTGAGCCAGATTTCTTTCCACAGTGTTCTTGTATTCTTTTGTTCTGGGCACCTCTCGGGAAAGAGATAATATGATCTGTGCTATTAGGCATGACTTCTAAATTTTCAGGTCCTCATGCAGCTCAAGGCATAGCTCCACATGCATAGTGGGCATTTTGTCAATAATCGGGTTGGTTGAAATGGCTAGAATGGCATCACTTGGGGCGCCTTATTTTGTGTGGAGGAAATGAGATCCAGGTAGATAACAGCTGGATAAGAAGCACAGATGATTCAGTTCGACCAGCTTGATCCATGCAATTAAAAGGGGAAGTGCACATAAAAAGGGACATATGTCCAATGTTAGCAGTGGCTGTCTCTGGACAGAAGCCATAGCAGACACGGCTGGTTGGCTGATCCTATGCCCATATTCCAGTCCCCAACCCCCATGCATGATCTCCTTAATCTGTTGGCAACCTTATTCTCCACTGCCTTCTAGTCAGATTTGAACATGTGACACAGTTTTGTCCAATGAGATGAAAGCAAAGTCTGCTGAGCCCAACTGTCAGAGAAGCTATTGTATTCTTTTTTTAAAAATTAACATATAAAGTATTATTTGTTGTAGGGGTACAGGTCTGTGATTCACCAGTCTTACACAATTCACAACATTCACCATAGCACCTACCCTTCCCAATGTCCATCACCCAGCCACCCTATCCCTCCCACCCTCTGTATTCTTGATTTTTTTAATTTAGCAGATTTAGGGCACCTGGGTGGCTCAGTCAGTTAAGCATCTGCCTGCAGCTCAGGGCATGATCCCAGAGTTCTCGGATGGAGCACAAGGGCTGGCTCCCTGCTCAGTGGGCAGTCTGCTTCTCCCTCTCCTTTTGTCTCTCTCCCCCAGCTTGTATGCTCTCTCTCTCGCTCTGCTGTCTCCCTCTCTCAAGTAAATAAATAAAAATCTTTATTTTAAATTTATTTATTTGTCAGAGAGAGAGAGAGAGAGCGAGCACAAGCAGGCAGAGTGGCAGGCAGAGACAGAGAGAGAAGCAGACTCCCCACTGAGCAAGGATCCCGATGTGGGACGCGATCCCAGGAATCTAGGATCATGACCTGAGCCAAAGGCAACAGCTTAACCAACTGAGCCACTCAGTCATCCCAAAAATCTTTTAAAAAAACAAAACAAAACAGATTTATGCACATGATGTGATGAGCACTGGGTGTTATACGCAACTGATAAATTATTGAACATTACATGGAACTAATGATGTACAATAAGTTGGCTAATTGAACTTAAATTAAAAAAAAAAAAACAACAACAAGAAAAAGAAAAAGAAAAAAAAACAGGTTTAGCTGGCATACTATTTTCATTTCTTTCCCCTTCTTCCTGTCTAGAATGCTATATGATGCTTAAGGATGTGGCAGCTTTCTTGAGACCATTAGGGGCCAAATATGAGGACAAAATCCAACTTGTTAAGCCTGTCAGGATGTTAATATTAACAACTGTAACAACACATGTTGCTTAGCGCACTGTTCTCCTGGTTTGCATATGTTAAATTGTTAATCCCTTCAATAGGCCTGGGAGGTGGGGATGATGATGATGATGATGATGAAAATGACATTTGTTTTAGAGCAGTTTTAGGTTCATACCAAAATTGAGGGGGAAGGTACAGAGATTTCCCATACATCTCCTACCCCACACATGCATTAGCTTCTCCCCTATCCCATTCCCCACCTGAATGGCACATTTGTTACAACTGATGGGCCTACACGGATACATCATAATTACCCAAATCCCTAGTTTACTTTAGGGTTCACTCTTGGTGTTGTACATTTTATGAATTTAGTCAAAGGTCTAGTGACATGTATCCATTATTATAATGTCATACAGAATAATGTCACTGCCCTAAAAATCCTCTGTGCTCTGTCTGTTCATCTCTCCCCCAGCCCCTGGAAACCACTGATCTTTTTACCTCTTCCATAGTTTCTCCTTTTCCAGAATGTCATATAGTCGGAATCATACAGCATGTAGCCTCCCCAGATCAGTTTCTTTCACTTAGTAATATGCCTTCAAGATCCCTCCATGTCTTTGCATGGCCTGAGAGTTCATTTCTTTTCAGTACTAAATAATATCCCCTTGTTCGAATGTCCCACAGACTTTTCATCCATTCACTTACTGAAGGACATCTTGGATGCTTCCAAGTTTTGGCAAATATGAACAAACACTTGGCTCTAAAACCTCTGTGTGCAGGTTTTGTGTGAACATTAGTCTTCAGCTCCTTTGGGCAGATACCAAGGAGCTTGATTGTTGGATCGGATGGTAAGGATGTGTTTACTTTCATAAGAAATCTCCAAACTGTCTTCCAAAGTGTCTGTGCCATCCTGCATTCCCACCAACCATGAAGGAGAGTTCTTACTGCCCACATCTTCATCAGCATTTGGTGTCGTCATTGTTCTGGATTCTGGCCATTCTTTTTTTCATTTTTTAAAAAAAGATTTTGTTTGTTTATTTGAGACAGAAACTGAGAGAGTATGGGTGGGGTGAGGATGGGCAGAGGGAGAGGAAGAAACAGACTCCTTGCTGAGTGTGGAGCCCAACTTGGGGCTTGATTCCAGGACCCTGAGATCAGGGCCTGAGCTGAAGGCAGACCCTTAACCAAGTAAGCCACCCAGACACTGCAATTCTGGCTATTCTTTTTTTTTTTTTTTTAAGATTTTATTTATTTATTTGACAGACAGAGATCACAAGTAGGCAGAGAGGCAGGCGGTGGCAGGAGTGGGGTAGCAGGCTCCCCGCTGAGCAGAGACACTCCCCCCGCCCCCATGCGGGACTTGATCCCAGGACCCTGGGATCATGATCTGAGCTGAAGGCAGCAGCTTAACCCACTGAGCCACCCAGGTGCCCCCAATTCTGGCTATTCTAATGGGAGTTAGAAGCATCTCATTATTATTTTAGTTTGCATTTCCCTGATGACATAGGACATGGAGCATCTTTTCATATATCATCAAAAATGGTGACATGTCTGGTAAGACTTTGGCCTATTTTTAAAATCAGGTTGTTTGTGGTCTTACTGTTGAGTTTTGAGTTCTTTGTATGTTTTGGATAACAGTCCTTTATCAGATGTGTCTTTTGCAGGTATTTTCTCCAGTCTGTGGTTTGTCTTCTCATTCTCTTGATATTATTCTTTGCGGAACAGAAGTTTTTAATTTTAATGAAGTCTAGCTTATCAATTATTTCTTTTGTGAATCACGTCTTTGGTGTTGTATCTACAAAGGCATCAGAAAACCCAAGGTCATGTAGGTTTTCTCCTATGCTACCTTCCAGGAGCTTTATCTTTTTGCATTTTATATTCAGACTGGTGATCCATTTTGAGTTTATTTTAGTGAAGAATGTAAGGTCTGTCTCTAGAGTCACTGTTTTGCAAGTGGATGTCTAGTTGGTCCAGCCCTATTTGTTGAAAAGGCTATTTTGCTCCACTGTATCACCTTCGGTTCTTTGTCTAAGAACAGTTCACTATATTTATGGTGGTGGGGGTTGTCTAATACTTTCATGGCCACTTTATAGACAAGAAGACCGGAGAACTGGAGAGAGGTTAAGTAACTTTCCCACAGTCTTAGAGCCAAGATTTAATACTACAAGTTAACAGGAGCTGGTAAATAACAAGCTTCCCGCTAGCTTCCCTGTACTTCACCATCGTACCACACTCTCTGTCTAGATATATAGGCTCAGTCTGGGTTCTGGTGTCACCCATGAGCTGTTGCACCTTCCCTGGATCTTATATTTGTATTTCTCTGTATGAAAAAATAAATCTCTATTTACTCGTATTTCTTGTTGTGTGTGAAAAATCCACTTCTGTTCCTTTAAGCCGCTATTATTCAGATTTTCTGTGATAGGTAGCAGAATAAAGTCTTGAAACCCAAGCCATAGGGTGACTAATCCCCTAAATCACTTTGATGGACCTTTATGGTACATCCCCCTTTCCCCCTGTTAGAGTGTTGGCCCAGTGAGCGCGGGGACCACACCTACCTATGCAATAGGGTGCCTTAGTACAGGGTGTGGTATATATGAGTTGCTCAGTAAATAAGCTGGAATAAGATTGACAGTGAATGCAGAATAAATAAATGTGATCTCCCATTCCTGCCTCACTTAGCACTGTGCTGATTTGCGTTCTCTGTGTATAGGCTGGCAAAGAGAGAGGGCTGGAATTCTGTATTTTGTGGTCATGTCGGTCTAAGCTGGCACTGATTGAAAAAAAAAAAGAAAAGAATAAATCATCAAGTTCATGAACTGTTGAGAGGTAAGTGCACTTTTGGGTTTCTGTTTCCCCAGCCATTTTCTGTCCCCTTTCAGCCCTCTCTTTAGCTATCTGTTTCTTATTTCCTTTTAATTCCATACCACCTCTAACATCAATTTATCCTTTTGATTTATGTATCTCATATATGCTCTTTTCTTCTTCCTTGTCTCTCCTTATTTCCCTGGACATACTGCACAGTGCCTCTCCACTTCTGATAGAGTAATTTCTCTAAGGTATAGAGAACTGTTTGCTGCCCTATAATGTACCCTTCCTGTACCATCCTCACCACTCATTTCAATTTCCTGGTGTGATTTATCCAGCAATCAGACCATTGCCCAAAATTGGCTTTGTAGGAAGGTGTTTAGTGTGTTTGTCTTACTCCTTCAGGGACTGCTCCTAATTATCATACAGAGAAGCTCAGGTCCCCGTTTTGCTGATCCTTCACTTGGGCCAGATCAGCCACATGAGCCATTTCGTTTAATACCAAATTGAGCTATTAATTCCCAGAGTAATGTGCAATATGTGGAAGGAGTCCTGTGCCTCTGTTGGCAGGAAGGGATTCTGCTTCTTGCCTGTAATACAGCATGCCTTTTCTCCCTGTGCTATTCTAGGGAGAGTGCTAGGACACAGGTGAGTTGGAGCCTAGGTTCATCTTAGGGAGATGCTGGTCTTGAGCAAGTCATTTGCTCAGTTTCCTCCCTGGACTTCAGTTTCCTAACCCTCAGGGAGTTGAACTTAATCAACCCTAAGATTTCTGCCAGCCTTGTAATTTATGATTTTATAAATAAGAAATGGCAAAATAACTTATAAAAATCAATATTACAAAGGCAACCTCAGTCAAATGTTAGGAAAAAGGCTCAAAACTCTTCCCATAAACATTTATTACGATTTTAATCACATTCAATCTCATAGCTCAAGTTCAGAAAATTGGAACATAAGAACCAAATAGCAGGTGACATCAGAATCCAGCATTCAAGGTTAGAGTAATGACGGGAATCAAGAAAAAAGGGACCAGGTCCAACCAGTGACTTGGGTGGGGTACAGGAGAAAGAGCTTCTCAGAGGTGAAATGTGTTCTTGTGAGTTTCCTGGTTCCCTATTTGTGCTCTCTCATTTCCTGACCCCTACCCTCTGCTGGCCTTACTTTCCTTCAACAAGCATATTTTCAATATTTGTTATTTTTGTTTTGTTATATACAATTTATTTTAATATTTTTACAGGAAATTTCTAAAACAAAAAAGTACATATTTTCTTGTTCTCCCATGATTGTATTCAGGTATGCTCAGGCTTCCTGGGGTACACAGCATCTATCCACCAGGCAGCTACAATTGTGGTCCCAGCTCAATAGGTTAACGAGCTCCTGACAGTCTGTTGGAAGATTCCTTCCAGGCAGTGATGCTAATGGGTGGGGCAGGCAAAACATCATTGATATGCAACCACATGACTTGCTGTCTGCATGGACTCCATCTGAAGTTTATAAGAAAAAAGAGAACGTCATTTGGAACCCAGAAGCTCTAACTGCACAGGCTCAGTTTAAGCCATTTACACATAACTCATATGTGTTCCCTCCAGTCTTTCCCAAAGACTTGGGAAACCCCAAGCCTTTCCCAAACCCCTTCCCTGATCCTCCCATGGTGGATCCAGTTAGGTCACATGGCTCTTTTTTTTTTAAATTTTATTTTTAAGAGGAAGTGGGGGGAGGGGCAGAAAGAGAGGGAGAGGGAATCTCCTGTAGACTTCCTCTGAGTGCAGAGCCAGACATGGACCTCAATCTCATCACGCTGTGATCATGACCTGAGGCAAAATCAAGAGTGGGGTGCTTAACCGACTGAGTCACCCAGGGGCCCCCACACATGGCTCTTTGATTTTGCTTGAATGGAAGTGCCTCATCTTGAAGTAAGGGTCCCTTGACTGAAGTCTGGCTATTGTGATGGCTGATTTTATGTGCCATGATTCTCAGATATTTGCTCAAATGTTATTCTGGATGTTTCTGTGAAACTGTTTTTTGGATCAGATTAGTATTTAAATTAGTGGACTTTGAGTAAAGCAGATTACTCTTCATAACATAGGTGGGCCTTATCTAATCATTTGAAGGCCTTAATAAAACAAAACTGCCCATCCCCAGCAAGAGGAAATTCTGCCAGCAGATAATCTTCAGTCTCAAGTGCAGCTGTTTCCCAGTTCCCAGCCTGCTGGCCCATCCCATCAGATTTTGGATTTGCTAAGTCCCCATAATCATGTGAGCCAACTTCTTAAAGAAATCTCTATATGTGTAGAATCATCCTATGGGTTCTGTTTCTCTGGAGAGCCCTAACTCATACAGATTTCCAGGGTGAGTCTTGCACACAAAAAGCCTCTGGGCAGACAGAAAAAATAAACCCCTGGCCTTGAAGTACAAGTGCAGGAATGCAAGATTAGGCCAGTGCAGAATTTCAAGTCTTGGAACCAGGGCCATTTGCTTAGATGACCTGACAGGCTGAGAGGCAGAGTTTTGGTCTTCTGTGGTAATATTCGTTATTTCTAACCTGCCCCAGCTGAGGATGGAGCAAACGTCAAGCTGGTGACTCTGTATTCCTCTGATCTGGCAGATAATGCATCCATGTGGGCTAAGTCTAGGTGCACCTCTCTGAGATAAGAAAGAATGGGGCCAAGTCCATGGTCCTGCATCCTTGTCCTATTCATACTCTTTATGCTGCTTCAGGAATAATGCTGAGAAGAAGGAATTTTGAACTGAGTCTAACCTAGCCTAGAACCCAACCCTTATTTGCAACATAAGCCAAATATTCTGGTCTGGTCATGTACATGTGGTAAAGCTAAGTCCTGTGATTATCAGTCTCATGCAGACTTGCTGCTCCATTTGGTCAAACTCCAGCTGCTACCTCATTTTCTTGGTCATAGGATGTGAACATTCTGCAGTTTTCAGTTTTACCTGATTTTCCACTTTTTTTTTTTTAACATATTGTACCCATTGCCTTAAATTCACAGATTCCTTATCTACTCTTTATTTCTGAATCTGTTCTCTTCTCTAATGTGGTTGATTCTTCCTCTGGTCAATGCTACTCCTTCAACAGTGCAAAGAAAAACAAACAAACAAGCAAAATCCTTTGTGATTCTACTGTCCAGGAATAGCCCCTATGAATAGAAGGGCCTGGCCAATAAGGTGAATGGCAGTGCTCATTTACTTAGATTGGAGGAGCAAATTTCAGAGATGGATCTTGGAGGAAAGAGGAAATGACGATATCAATTTTGGAGAAGTTTGTGATGCCTAATAGATATCTAAGTTCAGAAGTAGAGTAAGCGGTTTGATATCGGAGTCTGGAATTCAGGACAGAAACTCAAGCTGGAGCTAGAACTTGCAAGTCATCATAATACATATAGAGTGCATACAAGGCACTTAAAGTCATGGGCAGGATGAGGTCCCCAAAGGAGTATGAAAAGAAAAGAGTAGAGTCCTGAGGACTGCGTTCTGAACACTACAATGTCCAGAAGTGGGAAGAATGAGGAGGAACCAACAAAAGAAGACTAAGAGACAGTGAACGGGGAGGTAGGAGAACAAGAAATAGCAGCAAGAAGTTCAAGATCTAAGCCATCAACTCTATCAACGCTGCTGATAAGGTCTAGAAAGATGAGGAACGAACATTGGTCAATGGACTTGCCAACGGAAAGTCATTGGTGACTGACAAGAACAATTCTGGTGGAGCAGAGCCTGATTAGAGAGAATTTCAGAAAAAACGGGAAGAGAGACTGCTGACGGTGAATTTAGGTAAACCCTTCTAGTAGTTTTGCAGAAAAGGAAAGCGAGAGGTGGGATGTGGGATGGAGGAGGACACAGTGGGTCAAAGGAGGATATCTTTTAAATAGAAGATATGACACAACATGTTTGAATGCTGATGGTAACAATCATAATACATTCCATTTATTAAGTAATGTGTATTTCATTTATGGGTGTACCATAGGTTATCTAATCAGTCCTGCATTAGAACACATTTCGTGTCTCCAACTTCTGCTCTTATAAGTAAACATCTGCACTACTTCAGGTGCAAGGGAAACCCAACTTGAAAAATAACTAGCCATCCCTGGACAAATAACGATTGGTCAAGGGGGTGTGAATTCTCACTGGTCCAGGCTGGGTCAGGTGCCCAGTCCTGCTTCCTCTAGACAGTGGTGGCCAAGGGGTGGGATGGATGGAAAGATGACATTTCAACCATGGGAGAAGGGGAATTCCCAAAAAGGTAAGTGTTCATAATGGTTGCTCTGGACAGATTTTGGAAAAGGTATTTATAACAATATCCCTGTATGCCAATCATTGTTTGCATTTCTAATTATTTCCTTAGAATAAATTCTTGAGTGAAATTAGTGGGCCAAGGAATATGAATCTTTTAAAGGCTCTTACTAAGCTGTTTGCCAATCTTTGTGCCCACTCAGTGAGTCTCAGAAAATCATTCCATGCCCCTACCCTATCTCAGTAATGACTACTATTAAAAAAAAAAATCAAGTATTTGAAAAGTGGGAAATAACCTCTCATTGTTGTTATGATTTAATTAAAAAATTATCCCCAAGCTTAAATTCATGCAAAAATTCTCATTAACCAGCATGTGTTTCAACAGTCCACTCATTGGGCCATTTGACTTCGTGGAGCTGAAAAGTGCTGACCCTCTGCAGCCACTTTCTGCAATGGAATGTCCCAGAGACCTGTCTCCCTTCTAGAACCCTCCAGTTTGAATTGTTGAAGACAACGTCCAGCCACGTCAGGGTCACAGTGGAGAGGAGAGGCCAAGGAGATGCTTCGGGAGCCTGTCTCAATGCACCTGTAAGTGAATTCCAGCCTGAGCTCGTGCTTTCTGTTGTGTCCTCTATTCACCTCGGTGACTTTTCCTGTCAGCTGAAAGAGAACATGCCTGAGTCCTCGGAAAGCAGCAGCTGATAGCCAGTCAGCCCAGCTCAGTCTCTTCCTTCCTTCCAGGGGCCTTTTCAGATGTCAGTATGATCCATGGGCCCCTTTCTATTCCAGGCACCTCTAGCCCCAACCCCTGAGTCCCTAACACATGAACACTATTCCCAGATGATGTGCTGCTGTGAGTGAGTTCCTCAGCAGTGAAAAATAAGCCTTTATTTCAAAAAGGGGAGAGGAAGAGGGGAAATAAAGTTTCATCTTTAAAATTTCCTCTGTAAGTCTGAGGCCTCTGGGAGCTTTTCAAGCCCAGAATTACACAGAAGAGCTCCATCTTTCATCTCGCTGCTAGATTGCCCAGACTAGGGTCCTAGGGCAATCCACCAGGATGTATTTTGTTTCCTTAATTGTATTTGGGTAAGTCTCGCGATCTCTGTGCATCCAAATTCATAAAATAAGGAGAATAATGGGTGTCACTCTCTTGGGTGTCACTGAGGCCTGTATGAGTGGATTTATATAGTGTTTTCTTCTAATAATGAATTGAGCATTGGAAGACTAAGATGTATTGAGTGATATTTTCTGGCTTTTTAGTGGGTTAAAAATGAGGGCCTTGAAAAAGTTTAGAAAAATCAAATTTCTCCCCTCAGTATCTATCAGTCAGTTCTAGAGTGAGACAAACATGAGCTCAAATTTCAGTTCTCTCACCTTCTAGCCACATTGACCAGGGGCAAATTCCCTAACCTCTCCTCATCTCAGTTTCTCATCTATAAAATGGCGATATGAGTTGTAACTACTTCATGAAGTTGTTAATGTTAAGACATATAAAATAATAATGCTAATATCACTTAAATTATCATTAGTTAGAGCTAAGGCTCTGGTATGAGAAGGATCATAGTTCAAATGTCAGATCTTTATTTAAAATTTCTGTGGCCCAGTTCCCTCATGTGTAAGATGGGTTTAAAAACAAGACCACCTAATCTCATAGGGATGTCGTAGGGATTTAATGAGATCATGTAAGTAAAACACATGGTATAGAATGAACGCTCTGTAAACATTAGTTATTTTTCTACTGGTCCCTCTCCTGGGCCCACTGTAAGGTAAATTTACTAAACTGGTAAAATATGTCATCTGGGCTCTAGTGCTCCAGCAGAAGCTCCTATCCCTTCGATGCTCCCTGTTCCCCGGACATCCATCTTTATCATGTTCCTTCCCCATCCCAGACTGAAACCCAGTTCAAGCTCAGAGAATAAATTTAACTTCATGAGACATCTCTCTCATGGGTATTTGCAACATAAGCCTTATCTTGAGTGGGAAAACAAGACTCCGGCCGCTATCCCAGGGATTTTAGGCATCAGCAACCAGGTGAGTATATTTCTCAAGCAGATGGCTATTTCAGGGCTTGGAATATTGCAGTACATTGATGGTGGCTCTTAGAGAAAGCCAGACTCAAAAAGAAGAGTTTAAGGTGATGCATCAATTAGGAATTGTGTTCAGCTGCTAATAGCAAGCAGAGACCCGACTACAACCAAATAGGGGTTTATTCTTTCACATACAAGAAGCCTGGGGGGAGAAATTTTAAGGAAAGGATAGTATTTCTGTGATAGCATTTGGGATCTGAATGTATCTTCAGCTATGCTAACCTTAGCCTATAACTTCCATCCTCAAAGTAGCTCCATGGGCCCAATATGGCTATTGTAGGTCCAGCCATCACATCTCCTTTTCAAAAGATAAAAAGGAAAGGCAAAGGTAAAGAAAGAAAGAAAGAAAGAAAGAAAGAAAGAAAGAAAGAAGAAAGAAAGAAAAGAAAAGTCTCCCTCCTGTTGAGTTTGTATTCTTTAAGGAGCTTTCCTGAAAGCCCCACCCAAAGATTTGCATGTACATCTCCCTAGTTGCAAAGGAGTCCAAGAGAAGAAGACTTAGCTGAACGCATTATTACCCTGAATAAAATCAGAGTTCTGTTCATGATAAGGAAGATGAGAAAGAATGATGGGTAGGTAACTTTTGTCTCTACCACAGATAATAATTTCTTTTAAGCTAACTACCTTCTTTACTTTGTTTTGTTTTTCAAGGCTAAAAGTGGTCATAGGCTAATGCACTTGGCAGAGTTAAGTCATCACCAAAAAATAAGTGGTTTTCCTCCAGCTGATTAGTTTTCTTTCAGCCATATCAAAGGTCTGAATTATAGGAGATACAAAAAACAAAACAAAACAAATCGAAAAGACTACACTGTAATTTTCTCTCCAAATTCCTAACCATACCTTTAGCTTCTTCTCCCTTCTCTGTAGTTTCACTGCAATTTGATTTTTAAGCCTGAAATTGCTCTTATCAACGTCCCTTTTGACTTTCCCAATGGCTGGATTCCAGGGACACACTTCAGTCTTTCCCTTTCTTGAACTTGCTGTTGTTTTGACACCAGTGACCACCAGTGGTCTTAAAACCATTGACTTATGCTGCTCAGAAACTCTTTTGACTCTTTCTTCATGGTCTCCTGGACCCAGTGTTGTATCCCAACGCCCCCTTCTCCTCTTCCTCCAACACACTTCCTGAGGAATGTCAGTCACTCCAATGATTACTTGCCATTGCCGCCAAATCTGTATTTGCAGCTCAGACTTCTCTCTTGAGATCCTACATTATATGTTCCGAGGCTTACCAGGCATCTCCACTTGGAAGACTCACAGATAACTCCAACTTAAGTTCACAACTGAGCTCATCCTCTTTACCCTCAGATCTGTTTCTGCCCCTTTTTCTGGTGAAAGCACCCCTACCCACTCCAGGTGCCCAGCTGGAAACTTGGTAATCATCCTTTTCCTTGTCTTCCCTCTGCACAACCAATCTTAAAATCCTGCTGTTCTAATTTCCTTTCTAGTCCTTGAATCTGTCTCCTCCTACTTTCCCTTCTGTTATGCTGGCTCTCATTTGTGTGGTCTCTCTCATGAATTTTGCAATAGCCCCCTTCCTGACTTCTTTTCTTTGTCTCAAATGCATTCTCCCCACTACTGACAGAGTTTAGTTTCTTTTTATTTTAAGATTTTATTTATTTATTTGACAGAGAAAGAGAGAAGCAGGCTCCCTGCTGAGCAGAGAGCCTGATGCAGGCCTCGATCCCAGGACCCTGAGATCATGACCTGAGCCAAAGGCAGAGGCTTAACCCACTGAGCCACCCAGGTGCCCCAGAGTTTAGTTTCTTAATACAAATATGGTTTTGTTGTTTCCCTGATGAAGGTCTTTCTATGGCTCCCACTTAGGCAAAGATAATATTTTGAAAACTTTGGCATAACACACCGGGATCTTCGTGATATGATCTCTTTTGCTTATCTTGTCTTGCTTCCTAACATTCTCTTTCACCACCAGACCTATAACCTGAAGTCCTACTTGATCAACTAGTTTAATCCATTCATTAAACAAATATTTATTGACCTACTGTTCTGAGCATGGGGATATAGCAGTGAAGAAAACAAAGTCCCTGCCTTCACGGGCCTTCCATTTCTAGTGGTGGTGATGAAAGGCCATAAATAAGTAAATAATACGTCAGGTGATGCAAAGTGTCATAAATAAAAATAAAGAAACCCATATAGTGCTGGAGGGTGGTTGCTCTTTTAGCAGGGTGACAGGGAAGACTTCTCTGATAAAAGGACTTTTGAAGAGAAACCTGAAAATGATAAGAGGGGGAGCCATGAGAATGTGGGAAGAATGACATTTTGGGTTGGGGTTGCAGTGAGTGCAGAGGTTTTGGGACAGGATTGTGTCTGGCAAAAGCAACAAGGAGGCCTGGATATTGGGAACAGAGTGAGCAAGGGGAACAATGGTTGAAGATAGGGTCAGAGAAGTAGAAGGGAAACTGGGTCATGTAGGATCTTAAGGTCGTAGGAAGATTTGGATCTGCATAAGATGAGAAGTCCCTGGAGGGTTTTGAGGAGAAGGACAAGATAAGACAACGGTTTGAAAGGACCTCTCCAGTGCAGTTGTGTGAAATACAAACTGTAGTGGAACCAAATATGTCAGATGGAAGACCATGAAAATAATCCAGACAGCAGACAATGGCGACCTGGACAGGGTGGTTACAGCAGAGATGGTGCGAAGGGATCAGATTCTGGACATAATCTGAAGGTAGAGCTGATAGGATTTGCTGAAGAACCAAATGTAGAATATGAGATGGCCCCAGATTTGTGGCATATTGGCCAAATGGAATGACATCGCCCCACTACAATCGTGATTATGAAGACTCTGTGGAGATATTGCCAAATAGTTATGATAAAATGTTGCATGAAAAGAGTAGAATTCAAAACAGCATGTTTCTGATGATTACAAGCCTGTAAATTGCCAACAAAAGGTAACATGCCAAAATAGTAACAATTCTATGATAAATAAACTCTAAAAATTTATCAGCCTTAAATCCAAGGGTAATGCTGGCAAAAGGTTACTGTGCCCTTTTCAGGATTTGGCCATCATGTAACTCCCTAAATTGGCTCTCTTGATCTCAGTGCATAAGAAGAAATGGAATCAGAGAATTTAGACATGTACAGGCGCCTTGAAGATCACCTGGTACAACCGTCTTCTCTTACAGATGACAGAACCAAAGACCCTAAATGTTCCATAAGGTCACACCGCTAATTATGAGCACAGCCCAACCCAAAGTGCAGCCTAACTCCTGATCCTCTAGGTCATGTAAATCCTTGCACCTAATTTAATTTTCTGCAATGATCTTGAAAATGTGTTTCTTAAAGTTTATTGAAAACTTGTTTCTTGGTGATTTATTCAAAATCGCTATACTCTCATAGACTTGTTTGCATGCAAAGTATAGCCTATTTTCAAAGTCGAGAAGACATATGTCTTTTTCTCTGCAAAGCCTTGCACGGCATGTGAATCCTAATATTAAACCTTCAAATGCAGAAACTTGGTAAATCCCATATGTGCATAACAAGTGCTTACTCCACATTTTTTCGGGGTCTCTGATTTATTCAGCAGGGCAAGTTATTAATAACTCTGTAGTGTTGGGTGAGATAGAATTACCTGTCATAATACATTTGAGTCTGGAAATAAGCGAAGTCAAAAACTGGGAAAACCCCACAAACTCCACCAAGATCTTACATTTATTAGATTTCCATCAATGTCACATTCCTATTACTAAAGTATTTGGATAAATACTACAGAGGAATTGGAGAGAAAATTCCCAATAATAAGATTGGTTATACATCTTTTAGAGGAATTCAGATATTGCAGGGAGAAAATCATGATTCTTTATAAAAAGAATGCAGAACCAAATACTCATATGACTGGATTTATGGTATTGAGGTTGTACTAGGTAGTGGAAGGAGCTTTGGGCTGAAACTCAGCATACCTGAGTCCTAGCACCATTCTACTACCAGGATGAACTTAGTTAACTCATATCCATTTCCCCTTCTTCTCTGCTCATAGAACCCCAATTTGTGGAGGGGGCAATGTGTTCAGTTAAAAATTCTCTTTTCCAGCCTCCCTTGCAACTAGATCATGTGGCCCAGTTTTGGCCAAAGGCGCAGAGGAGAAGATAGCTGGAGGTCAGAAGTTCTTGGGAGGGCAGAGAAGACTTGGTGCCTTCCTATGAAGCATTCAGAACCTGGTTCTGTCTCTCACTAACACGTTCTATGATTGAGAAAGGGTACCTCACTCAGCTTGAGAGAGTGAAGAGAAAAATGTAAAAGCTTATTGGAGGAGGTGGTACTTAAATTGGGTCATGAAATATCTCTGGTCTGCTGGGCTTCTGTTTCCTTATTTATTAAACAAGAGGATTGAAGTTGATTCACTATTTATGTCTTGAGGTTTAAAAAAGACCTAGTGATTTTAAAAATCCTACTTATAAATACAGGGGAAATTAAAAACAACAAAAGGCACTTTTATCTGGAATAATAAATAGGGTGTCTGGAGATACACACACACACACACACACACACACACACACACGCACCCTTTGGGGGGTGCACGTGGAATGCAGAGAAACCCAACAACTTCACTGAGAAACTACAGCCCAGGGCAAGGAATGAGCTGTATTATAAACCCATGGCCCTAAAATGTATAGAAATTATTTCTATTAATTTGTTTTTGGACCCAGTTTTTTTTTTTTTTTTAAATCATTCTTCCTTGGGCAAAACTCAGATTGCGAAAATTCCAAACAATAAAAAGAACTACTTCCTTGTTAATAGAGGTGAGACCGAGTAGAAGGAAGTGAACCTCACCATCTGAGAGAAAAGGAGGGGGAGCTAACTTGACAACACCATGACCAGAGAACACATTTAAAAGGCAAATGCAAGTTGACTTCCTGTTCCTAGAGATGAGAACTGATTTTGTCGAAAGCTTTACTGTGAACAAAGTGTTTCCATATCCCTTATCTTATTTGATCCTCACAACAACCTGACAGAGAGGCATTATTAATATCCTTGCTTGACAGAGATGAGGGCTGATGGGACCTGCCCAAGGTCAGGCACATAAGGAAGTGGTAAAACTTGGATTCAGATACTCCGAATACAATATTCTTTTTTTTTTTTTAAAGATTTTATTTATTTATTTGACACAGAGAGAGAGATCACAAGTAGGCAGAGAGGCAGGCAGAGAGAGGAGGAAGCAGGCTCCCCGCTGAGCAGAGAGCCCGATGCGGGGCTCGATCCCAGGACCCTGAGATCATGACCCGAGCCGAAGGCAGAGGCTTAACCCACTGAGCCACCCAGGCACCCCCCGAATACAATATTCTTTATATGATTCCAAGACTGCATCAAACTGTAATCTCAAAAAAAGAAAATAATGTGGATGTCTTCTAACAACAAAAATATTCAGTGCAAATGTTTCTGTCACAGAATGGTCAAACAGCAAAATCTTGGTGAAACAGCTAGTGGACAATTTTCTACTCGTCTTTTATCCTGACTACTGTAATTTGAAGCCAAGGGTAAGGAATTTGAAAGTGAGATTATGGGAAATAACTACAGAGTAAAGGGTCTTACATTTGTCAGGATAGGCTAACAGCTCTAACAAAGAACTAATCACCCTTAACACAGGAAAAGTTTACTTGTCACTTTCAAAATGTGGCTATTCCAGGTCAGGTGACTCTCCTGAGTGGTGTTCATGTAAGTGGCAACTTGGGAATTAGGGTCTTTGCATCTCGTGACACCACAGTCTTGGCACATGACCACCAGTGTTCACTATAAAAAGGGAAGTGAGCACGAGGTCACACTATATCTCTAATGGCCTTGGCTCTACAGACACATATCACCTCTGCTTTCATTCCATTGGTGAGAATTAGTCACCTGACCCTCCTTTAGAAGAAAGTGAGGCTGGGTAATGCAGTCCCTTCCTGGCTGGCTGCTTCCCACTACCAAAGCTGCATAATGGAAGGGAACAGGGCTCTTTGATTCCAGCTGTCTCTGCTGTTGGTTTCAAAGTAACCAGCCATGTGGTTCTAATCACCTTCCTAAAACCTAGTGAGACCTAAAGACATGGTTCCATTGCAGCTATCTAGAAAGAAGGCATTTTGTACAGAAATATTTGCAGAATTGCTGGAGAGTAGCACTGTCAGTGTTGGTTTAGGTGTAAGTAATAGCCAGAGCCTGGGAAATACATTGGGAAGACTCTGTGCTTTAAGGGTATTTTGCTAGTTACTATCTGGTGCCTACTTTACATGGTAATTGTAGACATACCAAGTCTTTGGGGGGCATATGCCAGCTTCTGTGGATCCCCTGGATTCTCTCTCACCCTTTTTGGCTCCTCTCTTTGCCCTACAACCTTCCCAGACTGTTCTACACTAAGGTCTCCTTTGCCTTCTGGGTCCCAGCTGGATTTAGCCAATGGCAACCCTTGTGGGAGGTTGAAGGGAGAAAGGAGGCAAGGTCAGGGATCTATGCTTTCTTCCTGTAAGGCAGCCTTGGGTTTTGCATGTCTCTCTGCTAAAGGTTAGTGCTCCTCTCAAGGCTCCAAGCTCTATATGACCCTCTCCTCCTCTAGGTCCTGGTAATTAATCTCTCTCCTCAGATTCCTTCTGTCCTCTGAGTGGCAAATAGCTCTTCTGATGCTAGTCCAGGATTTCTGCCCTATCTCTTGTGGTCCCCCTAGATCCCACTCACATTTTCATTCTTAGTTCCTTTCCAAACATATTATTTGATTTTGCCAGTTGTTTCCATTTGTTGCTTTTTATTTTTAAATCTGTTAACAGTGTGTTTTCAGCCCCAAGCAGCAGGCCTAGTCTCTGTATAAACTACAAGAATCCTTTTTTTTTTTTTTTTAAATCATTCATAGCATTTTAAAATAAGCTTTAGAGATCCGGGTATTATTCCTATAGGGCTTTGCTCGTCTTGGTGCATTCAGTCTTGATTGTGTCCCTCATCCCCTCCTCCTGTACATACCCTCTGAAAATCTGAGCTCATCAGCACACTCTCCACCCCGTCACATGTCCCTCATCATTGCTCCCTGGATCTTCTAAAAGAAGAAATTGCTAACAAGGCAAGTGGAGGATTCAGCAAATGTTTTGCTTTTCCAGAATGAGAGTTCCATCAGATCTCAGAAAAGCTGAATTAGGAAGAATCTAGCGTGGGAGGTAAAAACTTGTTTGAGATTTCCTGAGATACCAGAGAAATCCAGACATACTAGTTATCTGAATTCAACAGTTCTTTGTCCATTCTTTTTCTGATTATTTTAGAAGACTGTGTTCGTTTGTTTTGGTTTTATGTTTCTATCCCAGCTCTGAGCTAAGTTGTCTCCGTCCCCCAATTCTCTCAAATCTCCAAAGAAGAGTTTGTTTTCTTTCTAATTCCAGCATGTAGCCTACACTTCTCTGATCCTACCTACCTGAGATGCACCTGTCTTCTATCCTTGACAGTTCCAGAACCCATTTTCCCCTTTTCTCCTCTTCTGATGAAGAGGCAGTGGAGTACAGTGGTAATGACAGGATTTTTGAGTCAGATAGAATTGAGCTTGAGTCCCGGTTCTGTTGCTTTCTAGGCTGAGTGACCTTGTTAAGGCTACTCCACTGAATTTTAGTTTTTTCATTTGTGAAATGAAACCGATAAAGGTTCCTAGCTTGCAGAGTTGTTACAAGGGTTAAAAGAAAAAAAAGAATATACAATATGTGGCACATGGTGAGTATTCAACAAATATTGGTCGTTTTTATTATATTCCGGTGTACATCACCCAAACACAGGGTTGTGAATGTGATCTATTGTTCAAAGTGGACCTCACATCTTTATGTCTCTTCTGGAAGACTCCAGAAGAGATCTTATTGATTTCTTTTTTCTCTAAGTAGAGAATATTCACTTAAAATATGTTATGCAAAATCAGACTCAACCAATATTTATGGAGTACCTTGTAAATATCAGATATCTTGCTCATAGCTTTTCTAGCAAAATCAGACTCAGGCAGTGGATAGCTTTGTTTCATGTAGGACCTGCAGACAGTCTGCAACGCATTTATTCCTTATTCCGGTTTGACTTTCAACTTGTTCTAATCATCTGATCATAGGCGATCTTTTCTGGAAAGATGGTAGTTACAAAAAGCAACCATAGACACATAAAATTTCGATGGGAAGAGATCATTTTGAAGTCACTTGTTTTTAGTACCCTTCTACTTATCAAAAGACAGCACTTACTTTGAGTGAATGTAATTTCAAAAGACTTTATGGTCATTTGTTTTTCGATAAAGCCATGCATTTGTTCGGGTTATATTTACCGTCTAATTCTGATCCTACAAACTTGCACCAGCTCTTTTCCTTCCTCCACAGGGACCTGACCTAATTTTCTGTTTCTATGGGCATTTCAATTTGCATTTCCGCGTTTTATGCCATGCTTGTCACCTGATTGATATATCTAAGTTTAGTCCACCTTCAATTGTTTCTTCTCCTTTTAAAACTTTTCCTATCATTTCATATATTCCCTGACAATTACTTTTTTTTCCCCTTTTGAGATGTTATCTAATACTCTGACAATTTTGAATCTGGAGAGACTTCTAAAACTTATCTACTTTGTTGGTTAGGAATGTTCTTGGCTGCAAGTAAGAGGATATGCAGATAAAGTGGTTCAAACAACGGGGTTGCACATTTTTGGACTGGAACTAGGTTGTCCCAGGGTTATTTCAAAGGCTCAACGATGTCACTGAGGACCCTGGCTCTTCTAATCTTTCTGTGCTGGATCTTCAGTGCGTTTTCAAGTTCTCCTCTCAAGGTGCTAGGCAAGCTGCAGTGGCTCCAAGTATTACAATCTTAACCTTCTGCATCTGAGCAGAAAGGAATGGATAGGGCCAAAAATCTTCTTTCTTGTGCAGTTTTCACTGTTATCAAAGAGGAAAAACTTTTCCCAAAGTCCTCCAGCAGATATCCCCTTAATCTCCTTGGCCATAACCTGATTACAAGCTTATCTTTAGACTAATTAGTGTCTAAAGCCAAATTGCCATTGTTGGCTTAAATCAATCACAATTAATCCTCTGAAGGTGGGCAGCCGACACCTACTAACAGTTGGGGTTCTGTTATCCAAGAAGAAGTGAAAGGACTACTGGATAGGCCCCTGATAGTCTCCATATATGTCCTCCTTCCATGGGTTTATATTTATTTTTAGAGAGAGAGACAGAGAGAATGAGTGGGGTGGGGAGGAGCAGAGGGAGGCGGTCAGAGGAATCTTAATCAGGTTCCATGCTAAGCACTAAGTATGGAGCCTGACGGGGGCATGGGGGCCTGATCTCATGACCCTTAGATCATGACCCGAGCCAAAATCAAGAGTCAGATGCTTAGCCAACTGAGCCACCCAGGTGCTCTACCTCCCACCAATTGTAGATGAGGAATCTGAAGTCCATTAAGGTGAAAGGTTTTGCTAAAGACTACATACCTAGAGAATGTCAAAGCCAAGACCAAACCCTTGGTCTTATGTTCTAGAATTAATTTCTCCATTTTGTGCTCTCTAAAGTAACCTTTTATACCCTAGAAGTTCTGGGGGGAAGAAATGGAAGTTGGTGCAGAGCCAGCTCAAGGAGAATTTCTGTTTGTATTCCAAGTCCTAGACTTAACAGGTTGATGAACTTTCATGTCTAAACTTGTGAGGTTAATTCATTCGTTAATTCTATAAATATTTAGTGCTCTCTTACAATATGTTAGAAATAGTGATTGGTGCAAGGGATACAGTTCACCTGGTTCATTTTCATAATTACCTCCTTAAATATTAAATGGAAATCTAAGGGTAGAATTGTAGAAGTCATTGTAATTGGGCAGAGATAATCTATACATTTCTCAAAGCCTGTTTTATTTTCCTCTTCCTTGTCACATAGGAAGACTTCATTTCCCAGCCTTCTCTGCAATTAGGTTTGTACCATGTGACTAGCATCTGGCTGATTGTATGTGAACAGAAGTACTATATGCCATTTCCAGCCTGGCTGTAAAACCCTATACGCCCTTGACAGGGGTCTCAAGGTTAAAACAATGCCACCTCCCCTAGTCGTTTTGCCTGTAGTTTGGATTGTCAAACAGTATCTCCACCTTTTCCTCTATAGCTTTATATGGTTTAGAAAACTGATAGCTTTAGGATTAGTGATTGAACTCCCACTGCTTTTTCACTTTTCCCCAAGGATTCCTTCTATTTTATTAGTTTTTTAAGGATTTTATTTATTTATTTGGAGAGAGAGAAAGAACACAAGCAGAGGGAGCAGCAGGCAGAAGGGAAGGGAGAAGCAGGTTCCCCACTGAACAGAGAGCTGGAGGTGGGGTTCAATCCCAGGACCCTTCCAGTCACAACCCAAGTTGAGGTCAGACATCCAACTGACTGGCAGCCCCCCAGCCCCTTGGATTCCTTTTAAATAATAGCTCCCTTTTGTTTTACATCAGCTTCTTTAAAATGAGAAAAGGCTTTCCTTTTTAAAATCTGAAACAGAGGGGCGCCTGGGTGGCTCAGTGGGTTAAGCCTCTGCCTTCAGCTCTGGTCATGATCCCAGGGTCCTGGGATGGAGCCCTGCCTGGGGCTCTCTGCTCAGCGGGGAGCCTTCTTCTTCCTCTTTCTGCCTGCCTCTCTGCCTATTTGTGATCTCTGTCTGTCAAATAAATAAATAAAATCTTTGAAAAAAAAAATCTGAAACAGAATTCAACTTCTCCATCCAGAGAGAAAGGTCTAGAATTAATAACCCTGTTAGTGGAGGTTCAAGCCCAGCCAGAGAGCGTGGAGAAGCCTCGTATCAGGGGTCGTGCTTTATCGTTTACTTCCCCTCCAGTCCTGATATTCTGTGTCTTCGGCATCAATTCTATTTCCGCCTCCTAATGCCAACAGCTAAATGGGGAGAAGAAAGAAAGCAGAAACAGGTAATAAAATAAATCTCAGCCTTTTGAAGTTCTAGACTCCTCACCTCTCATGGCAACAGCAGCCCCAACTTCACTGGGTAGCTGGAACAGTTGAAGGAGATAAAAGATGGTCTCAGAATACGACTTAGCACCTGCTAAGAGCTGGGAAAAAATGACGTCATTCAAATTATGGTTGAGAGATGCCAGAGAGCAGTGGTTAAGAACCTGGACGTTGAGGCCGGACTGCCTGCCTTCCAATCCCTGCTCAGCCATTCATCTGTCACAGCGTCTTGTATAATTCACTGAGTCTCACATTCCGTGTTGTCCCCATCTGCACAATGACAATAATAATACTATCTGCTTCACCAAGTTGTTGTGAGGATTGAGTTAATGCATTTAAAGTGCTTAGAACAGTACTTAGCATAGATAAGCACCCCAAAATGTTAGCTATTAGTGTTGTATTTTTAAATTCCTGTGGCCTAATTACATCTCTTCCTCAAATGAAGCGACAGAGCCCCAAAGAGCCGTCAGGACTTGACAGAAGCTAAGTGACATCGGCCCTTTCTAGTTCTTGGTTAGAAAATGGGAAAGTCTCTGTCCTGGTTTTGTATATGCAGATTACTCTTGACATGTTTTATAACTCTCTGTCTAGTACTTGATAGAAACAGTAGGTCCGTAATTAATCATGTGTTAAAATTCTATACCTGCCCTTCTTGAGATATATATATATATATATATATACACACATACATGAAATTTTATTCTGTGATTATGCCACATGTTCTAGTATTCAGAAGTGTTCGATCATTTCTTGTTTTTTTGTTTGTTTATTTTTTTGAACACGTTCATGCAAGAAAGAGAGAGAATGAAAGCGAGCATGGGCAGGGCAGAGGAAGAGGGAGAGAATATTTTTTTTTTTTAAAGATTTTATTTATTTATTTGACAGACAGAGATCACAAGCAGGCAGAGAAGCAGGCAGAGAGAGAGAGGAGGAAGCAGGCTCCCCGCTGAGCAGAGACCCAATGCGGGGCTCTATCCCAGGACCCTGGGATCATGACCTGAGCTGAAGGCAGAGGCTTTAACCCACTGAGCCACCCAGGCACCCCAGAGGGAGAGAATCTTAAGCAGACTCCATGCCCAACACAGAGCCTGACATAGGTCTCGATCCTACGACCCTGAGATCAGGACCTGAGCCAAAATCCAGAGTCAGATACTTAACCGACTGGGCCACACAGGTGCCTCCAGAAGTGTTCAATCATTTCTAAAAGCCATTTAATACTGATCTGAAAAAAAACATGTTCTCATAAAAGTGGAAGAAAATACAAACTGTTGTCCTTCACAAATTTAATGCATCATTAGACACTTCAAGTTTTTATTTTTCCAATCTATGTCATAACTTTTCTGAGTAGTGGTTCAGTGTTAGCCATTGGCTATATATAAAACATCTCACAGGACGCCTGGGTGAGTCAGTTAAGCATCTGCCTTCGGCTCAGGTCATGATCTCAGGGTCCTGGGATTGAGCCCCATGTTGAGCTCCCTGCTCAGTGGGGAGTCTACTTCTCCCTCTCCCTCTGTCCCCCTCACACTTGTGCTCTCTCTTGCTCGCTTACTGCCTTTCTCTCAAATAAATTAATAAATAAAAATATTTAAAAAAATCTCATAAGTAAGTACTGAAGACTGAAAACGGTCTTAATCAATAAGTCATTAAATGCATGGGAACATTGGAGTATCTGCGTGGATCATTCGGTCAAGTGTCCAGCTCTTAGTTTTGGCTCAGGTCATGTTCTCTTGGGCGAAGGGATAGAGCCCCATATCAGGCTTTGTTCTCAGTGGGGAGTTTGCTTGAAGATTCTCTCTCTCTGCCCTACCCTCACCCATCCCCCCTCAAATAAATAAATAAATCTTTTAAAAAATGCATGGGAACATTGAAAAGGTAATAAGGATAACCAGTGACCAATGTTGTATATGGAAATGTCATCTAACTTCTAGGCCATTTACAGCAGAGTTGGACATAAAAGGAAGATAAGCTACAATAGCTTTTGAATCTTTTGAAGAGACAATAGAAATCAATTCCATAGGTCTTTGCAGTCTGTTCTAATAACATAAGCATCACATGTTCAAGCTAGCCTGCTGTATGTTTCGTTAAAGGTGATCTATTTGTGGGAGATTAAAAGCAGGGACAGAGAAAAGCAATAGATTGACTGTCTCTCTGTCTCCTCAGTTTAATAGGAGCTAAGCCCAAAAGGACATGAGAACAATGTAGCCAGTGGAGGCCTCTGCAGAAGCCAGTAATTCATGACCCTTTGTGTTGCTCTTACCTATGTCACCCAAGAGGATGGGAGACCAACACTGGTTGTTATAATGCAGAGTTATGTGACTCTGGGAAACTGCAGAGAATTGTTGCTTTAAGTTAAAATGAAACCTGGACTTGAGTCCTGGCCCCATTGTTTCCTGGTTGTATGGCTTTGGGCTGGCTGCTCCACCCTCACAGTGTCACCTTTTCCTCATCTGTAAAATGGGGATAACAACTGGGACTACTATAGTTACTGTGAGTGACTATAAAGCCATTCACAATGGACCTAAAAACTCAGTAAATGCAAAATAAATGTATCATTAACATTATTATGTTGGATTTTTAAGGCAAGTCACTTTGTCTATCTGGGTCTCAGTTTGTCTCGTAAGTCAAAAGTAGCATGACAATTTATACTTATTTGAGGGCACAGGGCTGCATTAGATGACCTCCCAAGGTCATGTCCTGTGATTTATAGATGAATATAAATTCATCTAGGGTGAATTTATATATCTGCCCAGGGTATGGGCAGATCCAGCCCGAGATGGAGTCACTTGGACATCTCTCTCTTCTTCACACCTCATAGTCAATGTATTAGTCATTAAATAAATACATAACAAATATATATTGAATACTGGTTATACAGCAAGCACTATTTTAGGAACTGCTCATAAAATGAGGAGAAGAAGAGTCAGACCAAACAAAACACAAAGTTCTGGCCCTCTTCAAGGTCATTTTCTACTACCAGACATGGACAATAAATAAACAAGTAAATGAATACTTGGGCATCACATCCTCTGAAAAGTATCTTCAAAAGATATTTCAAATCTGACCACGTTTCCTGCCTCTCCTGATACAACTGCACAAGTCACCATCATTTCTAGCCTTGGTCACTCTTAATTAGTACCCTGTGTCCCCTCCTGGTTTCTGATGCCTGTTCTCACCCCAGTGACTGATGTAGATATCACACCATATCACTGCCTTACTCAAAACCCGTGATCATGTGCCTGCCCATCACTCTTGAAACAAAAGGCAAAGTATTTACGTTTAGGTCTAGCCCCTGGCTACCTCTTCAGTGTATTCCTGCTCCTCTCCTTCTCATTTCCATCCCAACAACAACCTTCTTCCTTGAACATGACACACACACTGCTGACCCCAGGGACTTTGTACTTCCTGCTTTCCTGCCTGCGGTACAGTTTCTATACCTTTCTTCTTAACCCCATTAGGGTCCCAGCTCTTCAGAGAGGTCTTCCCAATGGCTGTTTTAAAAATAAACCCTCCAATCCATTCTCATTAATCCCTTATCCCACTTTATTTTTTATTTTAATTTTATTTTACTTTATTTTTTTTATTTTAATTTTAAATAAAAAAAATTATTTTAAATTTATTTTATTAATTATTAATTATTAATTAATTATTAATTAATTATTAATTAAATTAATTTATTAATTTAAATTTATTTTATTAATAAAATTTATTATCCTCGTAGCACAGTCGCATGGCATTCTATGGTTATTGGCTTCCTTGTTTGCGGCTGTCTCCACTGCTTCATTCCACTGCTGCTGCTGCAGTGGAATGAAAGCTCCAAGAAGATCAGGACTGGGGTGCACTGCTGAGCCCCCTTTCTCTAGCACCATGCCTGGTCCACTGTGGTCGGCAAGCACAGGTGCAAGGCAAGGGTTCCAGAGCTCGATGGTCTGGGCTTGAAGGCTGACTCCTTGCCTACCAGTTGTGAGATCTTAGGCATGTCCCTCAACCTCTCCTCATCTGTGCAGTGGGGAGAAGAACAGGTATGCAGGCATCAGGTTGTAATTATGAGGATTAGGTTGGTTAATATTTGTAGAGTGCTCAAAAGAGGGAAAAATGCATAAGTCTAAACACTTGCCATACAAAATAAAATATCTCCGAAATGAATGACGTCAGAGGGCTCATTGTTCAAAAACATTTTACCTGGCTTGCCTCCGTCTCTTCAATTCTATCATCACTGATGCATTAATGAATTTATTTATTGTACTGCCTAAGGAATACTTATCATACGCTGCTTTTCTGTCTTCCCCTCTGTCTTCCACTCACGCCCCCCTCCTTGCCTTGGACCCACATACACAGCCTATGATGCTTAAGGAGTATTCCCCAAGGGATAGGTCTCAGGGAAGGGAAGTTCCTTTGAGGCCTTCAAGTGACCAAGCCCCGATCTGATCCGCGGGTCCCTCCGCATCTCTACCTACATGACTGTCTGCTTTCATGCTTCCACTTAGGGGGAAGTCACCTCTTTTATTTTGTAACTGACTTTTTTTTTTTTTTGGTAAATATAACTTTTTATTCAAAATTAATTCTCTCCTTTCAAGGAGTTTTGCAAAAATTATTGCACTTATATGACTATAGATTTTTTTTCTTTTTTCTTTCTTTTCAGTGTTAACTGATCTTTTATTCTCCTGCAGTTTATTGAGTACTTGCTCCATGCTGAGCGCTGCAAGGAGTCTTTGCTACATATCGTCTTCTCTAGTCCTGGCAACAACTTCAGGGTACAGATACAGACATTACCCCCATTTTGCAGATACAGGAACTCCGTAATGTAGCTGGGGTATAATGGGACAGTCTGACTGCTCCCTGTATACCGTAGCGTCCCCCCAGATTTCTTCCTTAAAATGATCCCTTTGGTACTTGAAGTCTTTTTAACTTTCTTTTAATCTTCCCAATCTGTGTCAGGGTGTTTATTCTGACAAGTCTGTTGACTCCGACACCGTGACTCTTTTGAAGCCAAAGATGAAGTTGTATTCAGCTTTGCATCTCTACCATCCAGCAGAGGCTGGCAGGTAATAAGTGTTCAGTAAACATCTGCTGAGCTGACCTCTATTACAAATGTGTAGAAATCTGGGAGGGGCGTCTGGGCAGAGTGCAGCCTCCCTGCCTTCCCCCCTCCCCATCCCGCCCCTTCTCCCTGTCACCCTTGCCCATGCCTCATCAGTGCCACACTGTTCAGAAGTGTTCCAGGATGTGGATTTTTAAAACAAGAGATTGCAAATGATAGTGACAGAAACTGAGGTTCTGTTTGGCTCTGCTCTTGCCTTTGAAGGCTTAAGAGCAGCAGCGGGTGGGCGGCCAGACCAGAAATGGCTGTTCCTTGCTTAAGTTCAGTGGAGTGAAAAGCGTGTACACACAGTGTATACAACAGGCACACGTGTATTCTTTTATCTACAGAGAGGGACAAAGCAAAAGATGTTTTGCATTTCTCCAGCTCTAACCACAATATGTTGTTTTAGTTTACTGGAGTGAGTGATTATCCACTCCACAGAAAATTACTATTTTGGTTTTTGCTAAAGGGTGGTTTGTCCTACAGTACAGAAGTACAAAAAGACTAAGTTTCCAAAAAGAGTATTTTTGTCCTATAGCAGAGCACCAGGGTGTGGAAGAAAGAGGGCTCCTGCATTTCCTCCCCTCTCTGCCCTGGGTATGCTGTTGTGTTGGGGACCTGTCCCCTTTCTGAAACTTCCACTTTCTACTCTGCAATCTGACCTACAGTAACCCTGGGACACTGAGAACACAGGTTTGGGGTCAGATGGAGCCAAGTTAAGACTCAGCTTGGCTGTTTCTGGCCGGTGACTCAGCCTCTGGGAGTCCATGTTTCCTCCTTGATGAAACGGGGTTAAAAATGGTGCCCACTTTCTAGGGGTGTTGTGAGGATTAATAAGGGGTGCATGTGAACCCTTGGTTCAGTGTTTGTCACATGATATGTCCTTGACAAGGGTGAACTATTAGAATAGTGGCAATAATAGTGATGATCAAAATAGCACAATATAAAAAATTTCAAAGTAAGAAAAGAATGATCAAATAACAGTAATTATCAAAATCATGTTCCAGCATGCACCCAAATGTTTATAGCAGCAATGTCCACAACAGCCAAACTATGGAAAGAACCTACATGTCCATCGCCAGATGAACGGATAAAGAAAATGTGGCGTACACACACACACACACACACACACACACACACACACACACATACACACACAATGGAATAGTATGCAGCCAACAAAACCCAAAATCCTACCATTGCAATGACATGGATGGAATTAGAGGGTATTATCCTAAGCAAAATAAGTCAATAAGAGAAAGACAATTATCATATGATCTCCCTGATATGAGGAATTTGAGAGGCAAATGGGGGTTGTGGGGGGTAGGGAGGGAACAAAATGAAACAAGATGGGATTGGGAGGGAGACAAACCATAAAAGACTCTTAATCTCACTAAACAAACTGGGGGTTTGGGGGTAGGGATAGGATCGTTGGGTTATAGACATTTGGGAGGGTGTGTGCTATGGTGAGTGCTGTGAAATGTGTAAGCCTGATGATTCACAGACCTGTACCCCTGGGGCAAAAAATACATCATATGTTAAAACAAACAAACAAACAAACAAACAAACAAACAAACCATGTGCCTGGAAAGATGGGAGGCACAAAGCACAAAGCAGAGGATATAGTCTGTGACCTTGAGGAGACAAATGCATAAAACATGAAAACGATAAAAGCCGATATGAACTGAGTGCCAGGGAGGGGTGGGGAGAGGTGACATCAGGATTCAGAGGGGATGCAAGCCTCTCAGATTGATGTGGTCAACAGAGGCTTCCCATCATGGGTGGGAGAGGAGCGGGCCTTATTACATCTGGATGGCAGGAAGGAAGATGGTGAGATTCCCCAGAGAGGATGTAATGGGCTTTCAGAGGTCAGTACATAGACTGCTTTGATGGAGCAGAGGGTTTTTAATAAAATATAAGTGGGGCAAAGGCCTGTCTAGTTTTTCTCAGGGAATACAAATTAAGACCATTGTTGTCCTCCTACACAACATGCTAAATCTGAAATTTATTTCAGTGAGTGGCTGGCTTGGCACCAGGGTCTATGTTGTGGTGGCCAGAGCACTGAGATGTCTGCACCGTCCTGGGGCATATGTGTCACTTATAGACACAGCTTGGGTCTGGGCTGCGGGCAGAGGGACAGTGGATGTGTTTACAAGGGCCAATCCCAGAGGGACCTCTGGGTAGCCCGAGACTGTGGCTGGAGAGTACTAGAAAGTGAAACCTCCTTGGTATGTTTCTTTGATCGGCTTGCTCTGTTATCTGTGGTTTGGATCCCCTAATGTGGCCATCTAGGGGTCCACATGCCCAGAATTATTCTGTTGAGCAGGTTGTGAGTCTGGATACTAAGTCTTATGGCTTGTAGAGGTTCTGTAACAGGATAAATTATTAATACACACACACACAAACACATACACACACACACTAGACTAGTTAACTTAGCATCTACTTTCCCCCCACCCAACCCCAGGAAATGCGGCCAACACTAGATTTCTAAACACCCACCACAAATTGAGATGTCTGAGTGGCTCAGTCTGTTAAGCATCTGCCTTCGGCTCAGGTCATGATCCCAGGGTCCTGGGATCGAGTGCCACATCGGGCTTCTTGCTCAGTGGGAAGCCTACTTCTCCCTCTGCCTACTGCTCTCCCTATTTGTGATCTCTCTCTCTCTCATAAATAAATAAATAAATAAAATCTTTTAAAAAAATAACATAAAAAGAAAGACCCACTCCAGATTATGGTGAAGGGAGGAGACTGTGGGGAGGGGAGGTGGGAGTGGGGAGGAGTGTGGAGACGGGGTCCTGGATTGGAGGGCAACTGCAGGATACCATGTCCTCGAGCCTTGAGGACCACTCCTGAGAAGTGATTTCTGGGGCCATTTGTAGACCAATGTCCATATGTCTGGTGAAGGCCAGGGCTCAACCCACATAGCATGAAGAAGCATTGGCAAAGCTGGCGATCACCCCCGTGTGATGAGTTGTCTCCTAGCCCAGTCTTCTGGCCTCACTAATTCCAGAATTATTGAATTATGCAATGTAGAGGGAGAGAGAGTTCTACCCTTCCCACTGACACACACCAGTTACTGAGTTTCTAGTATGTCTCCTGCCAGACAAGAGAAGGCTGGGAAGCTCAGAGCAGATTACATTTGATTTCAAGAAATGGGAAACTTTGACATATCTTGCACCCTAGATTTGTGGACTAATTTCTTTTCCCACTAAACTTCTGCTCTTAAGTTAACTATAAGCAATAGAATAAAGGAATAAATTGATTTGCTTGCATCCCCACTGTTTCTCCATGTGGAAAGCCCAGGCTCATCCAGAAAGCTCTGTAGCTAACTTTTCAAGAAGGCAGCTGTGTCCCCTAGGTCTCTCACTATGGTCTAAAGATCAGTTAAGTAGGCCTGTCCCCTGAGAGCAAAGACCGCCCAGGAATAAGCAAGGAACAAGCACCTGACTGGCCAGCTGACAAGAAAGTATGGGATTTGTGCTCACCACGTGTACACAGTTCAGTGCCTCAAGGCCAAAGGGCAGAATGTACAAAGCAGATTGCCAAGAACAATCCTGTGACCCTTGAGTTTCTGGACCAGATCAAGGATATAAAAGGGGTCAGAGCATAGGATAAGGAATCTGGGGGACATGTTCTTTGGGCAGGTGCTGTGCCAGTCCTCTCTGTCCCCTAAAAGGGGGGGCAGTTCTTCTCCTTCATCCCAAGTCTAGTTCAACCACTGCTATAGCCAATTTCATAACATTTGCATCACTCCCAAAAGAAACTACATACCCATTAGCAGGCACTCCCCATGTCCCCACCAAGCTCCATAACCCCAGGCAACCACTCATTTATTTTCTGTCTGTATAGATTTGCTCAATTAGAGCATTTCATAGAAATGGAATCATAGTAATGTGGTGTTTTATAACTTGTTTCTTTTGCACAGCATCTTTTCATGGTTCATTCATGCTATCTCATATATCAGTACCTCATTCTCTTTTCCTGCCCAATAATATTGTGTTATATGAAAGTATCACATTTTCTTTATCCATTTGCCAGATGACGGACAATTGGGTTGCTTCCACTCCTGGCTATGAACAATGCTGCTATGAACATTGGTATACAAACTTTTGTTTGGACATATGTCTTCATTTCTCTTGAGTATACACCTAGGTCTATGTGGTTTTTTTTTTAAGATTTATTTTATTTTATTTATTTGACAGAGAGAGAGAGATCACACATAGGCAGAGAGGTAGGCAGAGGGGGAGGGGGAAGCAGGCTTCCTGCTAAGCAGAAAGTCCAATGCGGGGCTGAATCCCAGGACCCTGAAATCAGGACCTGAGCCAAAGGCAGAGGCTTAACCCACTGAGCCACCCAGGTGCCCCTAGGTCTATGTTTTAACATTTTAAGGAACCACCTGACTGGTCACCAAATCATAGAATCACTTTGTGTGTGTGTGTGTGTGTGGTCACTGAATCACTTTTATTTATTTATTTATTTTTATTTATTTATTTTAAAGATTATTTATTTATTTATTTATTTGACAGACAGAGATCACCAGTAGGCAGAGAAGCAAGCAGAGAGAGAGGAGGAAGCAGGCTCCCCGCGGAGCAGAGAGCTTGACACAGGGCTCGATCCCAGGACCCTGAGTTCATGACCCAAGCCAAAGGCAGAGGCTTTATCCCACTGAGCCACCCAGGCGCCCCACTGAATCACTTTTAAAGAAATGGTAGGAGACAAATATAAAATTGTTTTGATTATGTCACATGTTGTACTTGTTTAACATACTGATTACATATAAACTCAGCCCCCACTCCCCACCTCCTGTCACCCACCCTGTGTGGCCTTGGAGTTCAGGCCCAGGGGAGGAGAAGGGAGGGAAGGAGAGAGAAAGAGAAAGACAGAGAGCAAGCGCAAGGGAGCAAGAGAGCCCAGGCATACAGGAGCTTAAAGACAAGGCCTGGAGAGCCCAGATTGTGCCTCAGTAGTGGTAAGAATTGGATCAGAATGGGTAAAGAAGACATGGCATATATATAAAATGGAACATTACTCAGCCATCAAAAAATGAAATCTTGCCATTTGCAATGACATGGATGGAAACAGAGGGTATTATGCTAAGTAAAATATGTCCATCAGAGAAAGACAAATATCAAATGATTGCACTCATGTGGAATTTAGGAAACAAAATAGAAGATCATAGAGGAAGGGAAGGAAAAAAAAAACCAAGACGAAATCAGAGAGGGAGACAAACAAAAGAGACTCGAAAACATAGGAAACAAACTGAGGGTTGTTGGAGGGGAGGTTGATGGGGAGATGGGGAATTGGGAGATGAGCATTAAGGAGGGCATGTGATTGATGAGCACTGAGTGTTAAATAAGACTGATGAATCACTGAACTCTACCTCTGAAACTCGTAATACACTGTATGTTAATGTAAATTAAATTGAATTTAAAAAAGAGAACTGGATAAGAAGTGGCTTGGACCCAGATGTCCATGAGGCAATTGAGCTAATAGTGTGTGTTTGGAACTGATTCACTCAATATTCTATCCATATGTGGTTACTGTGTGCCAGGTGCTCTCTTTAGGCGAGGTTGTACTCATACACACATTGTTTTATTTAATCTTCACAAACATGTGAGGTCACCATCATCCCATTTTATAAACAAGCAAACCCAGGCTCAGGTAATGACTTGGCCAGGATCACACAACTCTGACTGGCAATCTGGAATCAGGAACCTTGTCTGCGTGACTCTGAGGCCAATGTTGTTAATCAATAACCTGCCTCTCAGTTGACCCAGACTCCTGGGCTTAACTTGCCAGATTCTGATTTTGCATGCCTCTAAAAATCCTTCAGTGTAGTGAGATATGCTGGTAAAATGGGTCTCCAAAAAAACAAAAAAACAAAAAACCTCAGGATATGTAGTGTGTACCAATTTCCATGGTGTAAATATTCCTACCACAGCAGATTTTTCAGATAACATCACTTGAAAAATTAGGTCATAAAATTCCTGAATATTTAATGGTCAGCTTTCAAGAACCAGTATTAGCAATATCAGCACATCTCTGCTTCTATGCCTTTGCATTGCATGGATCTTGGCTCTTAGTCTTTAGAATTTGACGGTCAAAGCTCCAGAACGACATGCGTCCTTGAGTGTTCTGGTAAATTGTGGGGTTTAACCTGTAACATCAACTCAACAAACCATTTCTTAGGGAAGGCATGTTTGTAAAACCTGGTGTTTCATGACTCACAGAAATAGAAGCTAAGTCATATTAAAGAAATGCACTAAATTTGTATGCATTTTCTCTCTTACTTCTAAGTAATAGTTAACATACTTTAAGGCTTATTCCAGAAATGTCAGTTATAAGCCAGGGACCACATGATGGAAGTTAAAGTTGACAGAAGCTAGACCTTTTTCAACACAGTATTTCTTAAACCGGGGTCTTCATGTTCTGCTGCAATTTAAAAATATAATACTTGTTTTTCATTCTTTCTTTTTCTTTCTTTCTTTCTTTTTTTTTTTTAGAGATTTTACTTATTTATTTGACAGAGATCACAAGTAGCCAGAAGCGGGGGCGGAGCAGGCTCACCCCTGAGCAGAGAGCCGGATGTGGGGCTCAATCCCAGGACCCTTAGATCATGACCTGAGACAAAGGCAGAGGCTTAACCCACTGAGCCACCCAAGCACCCCTTAATACTTGTTTTCCATAGTAATTTTAAAAAACTTTATCACTTATAAGGACAAAATTTCTCTTTGTGTATGATTCACAGCCATTTAGCAAAGAAGCCTGAATTCTTTGGGGAGGGGGGGTGGCACATTTTTTTTTCCTTTAAAATGAGTGTGTACATTCCTCCTGGATGAGAAACTCTACACCATCCCTTAGACTCTGATCACCTTTGAAAAAAAAATACCCTTCCTTATTGTTTTTTTTTTTTTTTTTTTTTTTTTTTTTTTTTTTTTTACAGATTCCTTTCAGCTTTACTCAGCTTCTTTTGTTTTCACACAAACAGGCAACCAGTGACAAGCCCTAACTCTCGCTGTGTGACAGATCAGGGAGAGCAGGATAAATTGGCAATCTGTAATCTTCCAGCCAATGTCACGTGGTTCACCAGAGCAAGATCTGCAGAAATGGTATTCCTAGCTGCTAATGACCAACTTCATTATCACGCCGCCCTGAGCTCCCATTTTGCCTTTGGCTTATAATGGGAGTCATTAGATTCTCGAAAATTCTCTTTCTGTCCTGTTTCTAAATTTGATTTCCCCAGAGTCAGAGAGAATACAAATTCTCCTGAGCTTGGTGTATAAGCAGTGCAGGTGTGGACGAAAGGAGAACTTGTCTCATCTCTGCGATGCCGAGCCCCCCCACAGCTCCGACCCCACCTAAGAAGCCATGCTCCAGATGGACACTGCCGCTGGAGCTCACTTCTGCAGTGTGCTTAGGGTTTTCCATAGGAAATTAACTAAATAACGCTAACATTCCTTCCCTCTTCTCCTTTCCACTCTCCACTTCCCCCTGTAATGAAACAGCTTTAGCTCCGCACTTTAGCTCTCTCGAGGGGGGCAAAAGTTTGACAATTTCATTCTCTTGTGACCCTCCGATCAAAAGGAAAATTCTCCTTGCTCCTTCACGTGCTTATTCTAAAAAGAGTTTCTCATCAAGGCTTTGGAATTTCACTGAAGATGCAACTTTCTGATATATTCTGTCCCGAAATGGTAGTTCAAAGACGCAGCCTTTAAAAATGGCAAAAGCGGCACTTTAAGAACCCAATCCCACTGTAAGTGGATCCGATCCTGTACTCAATAAAATAATTGTGGCACAAATAGCAGCTTGCTGGTGTTGTAGGCATAAAATCATCCAATGAATCAAAATGGAGGTCGAATCTTCCCCAAGTGGTCATTCCCTTGTTTAATGTGTGTGTTCCTTCTTCATTAGGAGCCCAATAATGGAAAGTTTAAATGGAAATGTTCAGTAACAACTTAAAACTATTGATAGAGTGTCTTGTAGGTGCACAGCAATTATGATCTACTATCTACTATCTATTATCTACAACGTTCAATCGACTTCCACACACTCATGGCCTACAGGGCAAAAGGCTCTGTGACAGGTGATGGGGGCCTAGGCAGGTGGTCCCTGCCTTCAGAGAGTTTATAATTCAAGGTGGAAGAGAAGCAAATCTAGAAATAACCAGAATCCAGGTGGTTCCACACACACTGTGTCTTCCCTGACCTCTCATTGGCCAGGCGCTGTGCTAAGATGATTGAGGCCCAGTGGTGAGCCCAGGAGAAGCGGTACCATAATAAGGAAGAATGCAATGTGAAAACTCCTTCCTTCCTTCCTTCAACAAATGTTTATTGAGCATCTTTTGTGTGTCAGCTGCTTTTCTTGGAGCTATGGGTGTAGCAGTAAACTTTTGGTAGTAATCATGGCAATTACGTGCTACTGGGGAGATAGAAAACAAATATAGAGTTTCAGGTAGGGGAAGGGCTGTGAAGAATTCAGAGAGGATGCAAAGTGACCGTGGGCGGGGCTACTTTAGAAAGGGTGGTCCGGGAAGACTTTTGAGTAGAGACCAGATGGTGGGAGAGAACTGAATTGGCTTTTCCTGGGTCTTGAGCTGGCCTTTGATCTGGAACTACACCACTGGTTCTCCTGGGGCTGTAGCTTGCTGCCTCTTCCTGCCGGTCCGAGACTTGTCATCCTCCCTGATCACGTGAGCCTTTGTGTTCTAGTTTAGAACACCTGAGTGTTCCCCCATTAAGGAAGGCACTCTGCTTTATTCAGTGTGTTGATTTAAATGTTAAACTCCTCAAAAACACCCTCACAGAAACATCTAGAATAATGTTTTTTTAAAAGACTTTATTTGTTTGACAGAGAGAGATCGCAAGTAGGCAGAGAGGCAGGCAGAGAGAGAGAGGGAAGCAGGCTCCCTGATGAGCAGAGAACCCCATGCGGGGCTGGTTCCCAGGATCCCGGGATCATGACCTGAGCCGAAGGCAGAGGCTTAACCCACTGAGCCACCCAGGCGCCCCTAGAGTAATGTTTGACCAAACATCTGAACACCCTGTGACCCAGTCAAGTGGGCACATACAATTACCGAGCGCACTGACCGCAAGACGTACCCTGCCTCTTTCCCAGTCCCAAATCTCAAGTACTCTACCACATGCGCTGCTCCTCACTCTGGAACCCAGTTGCATTCTGATCACGCCCAGCACATCCTGCCTCCCTGCCCTGCTCCGGCAGCCCTCCCGCCAGCCCCGCACCCCCCACCCCGGTCTCTGCCTGCCCAGCTCCTGCCCATCACCGAGGCCAACACCGCCTCCTCCCCGCAATGCCTCGTGTCATCCTCAGTGTGACAATACCTCCCTCCTCCTTCGCTTCCGTCTCTCTTTGGCATTTAACATACTTCCCTCATGTCCTTGTTATTTATATAATTTATAAGTGAAGCGAGAGGCCTAGCAAGAACACATTTTTCCCCCTCACTCTTCTGAGAGATGCTTTATGAATCCACCTAGGAACCACAGGAAGGACAGAATCCCTGGGGAAGCTGTCGTGCAGGAATGAATTGCCTTGGCAAATGGTTTGCTGTCTCTGGCTTTCTCGTCTGGAGGTGATAGTCCCTACCTCCCAAGATTAACTGTGATGATGTATCCAAAGCACCTACCACAGGTTGTGGTAGAGAGAGCGCCCTCCGTGAACAAGACATTGCCAAGGGCACCGAGGCAAGCATCCCTCAGGAGGTAGACATGCAGCTTGCACGAGTCCTGACGGGAGTTTCTCCCAGGACAGTGGAGCAGATAGCTCCCTTGATATTGAGTGTGCAGAAGGATGACCTGCTTTTCATATAGCCCTGGAATGTGGCAGTAGAAAGCAAGTGCCAGATGGGTCTCATCCATGACCACTGAGATCTCCAAAGTGAGGTGTGTTTCCCCAAAAAAGCATGAACTAAGGGGTCAGGGGATGCAAGAGGACTTGTATTTATATGCTTTGTTAAGATCTAATTCATAAACCATACGATCCACTCATTTAATGTATACAATCCAATGGCTTTTAGTATATTTACCAATATATGCAATTATCATAGGCATTTAAGAATAATGAATTATCTCAAAAAGAAGCCCCATACCCCTAGGTATTACCCTCCTATCACCTGGTAACCCTACTAGTCTTAAGCAGTCACTAATCTACCTTCTGTCTCTACAGATTTCCCTATTTTGAACTTTGCCGTAATGGGAATCAATCATATTGTGTGGTCATTGGTGACGGGCTTTTTTCCTTTAGCTTGATGTTTTCAAGGTTCCTCTGTGTGATAACACACAACTTTAGTTCGTTTTTTTTTTATGGCATAATACTATTCCGTTGTACAGATTACATGTGCTTTTAATTTTTTAAAGAATGTTGATGTTTTCAGTGTTTTATAATAGGACACAGAATACTAGTATAAAATTTAATATATTAGGATAAAAGGACTCAACTGTGGTGTATAAATAAATAAGCATAAACATACGAACATACATACACTGGGGAGACAATCTTAAGAAAGGCTTTACTGATAGAGATTCCCCATCAATACAGTCTGAAGATCCTTGCATTAGAACCAACGTCCTCTTTCCGTTGGGGTTAAAAGCAGACTTGACTTCCCTTTCGGGCTGCCTAAGTTCCAGAATTTGTTTGTTTCAGATAATCATGGTGGGAAAAGGAGCCAAAACAATGAGTATGCCTGATAATGTCGTAAATGAGTGGACCAGGCTAAATTTAATTTAGAAAAAAAAGAGAGATTTGACCATATTTATACCTCAAATGTTAAAGAGCTGTTCAATCTAAAATTATATTATTCCCCCTGTTATAACATCTAACAGAAGAGGCTGTACTTATCTCAATTTTTCGTCTTCTCAAAGAGTCTAGTACCAAAGTCCAGTCTAACTTCTCCATCTGAGAACCCCTTCTGCTGTCTCTGCATCTGGCAATGCTCAGGGAGAGCCCAGCCTCCTCCTGGAAGGATCTCATTCTGGGCCCTTTCTGTTGCAAATACAGAACCTCACTCACTCTTGCACAGTGGTTCTCCATGGAGGTATGATTTTGTCCCCCTCTCCCACCCAATCCCCCACTGGGGACATTTGTCATTGTCTGGAGACCTTTCTGATGATGACAACTGTCAAGTGCTACTAGCATATAGTATATAGAACTCAGGGATGCCCAGCAACAAAGAATTATCCAGCCATAAGTACTAATAGTGCCAGTCTTTTCCCCTCTCTCCTCTGTCTTGGTCTGTCTCTCTCCCCCCTTCCTCTAACTCTCCATGTAGTAGCCCGTCCTTGTACCTTCTCTAAGACTGAGTTTTATTCTTGCTGGTTTGCGGACTGGCTGTCTGTTCTGCTAAGCCGCAGCAGCAGCAGCAGGTGGCCACCCACAGCTCCCAAGTTCACATGTCCTTAGTTCAAGTGATCAGCGAAGGCTGACGACATCTCTAAACCACAATTCCAGAGGAGAGGGGCCCTAATTCACCCAGTTTGGATAGCTGTCTGCCTCCTATCTCATCTGTTACAGCTGGGGGGGTGGGAATCACTGTCCCACAGGATTGCTAGGTCCCTTCCTTCAGAAGGTGGCAGTTCTTAGAAAATGGTAGTCTGGGTTAAATGCACTGTGGTAACCATATCTTAACACCTGGAAATCTTTCGCTACTCATCTTTCATCTCCTCCACTATACTAGAAGCTCCCAGGGGGCTCATTTCTATAGCACACTGCCTGGCGAATTGTGAACATACAACAAAGCCTCCTAAAATGAAGGAGCATTTATTCATTTACTTCCATTTGTAAGTGATGACAAAAGCCCCTGTTTACAAACTTGTCCATACATCAAAAACTAATGACATTGGGGCACTTGGGTGGCTCAGTCATTAAGCATCTGCCTTCAGTTCAGGTCATGATTCCACAGTCCTGGGATCGAGTCCAGCATCCGGCTCCTTGCTCCGTGGGAAGCCTGCTTCTCCCTCTCCCACTTCGCCCTGCTTATGTTCCCTCTCTTGCGGTGTCTCTCTCTGTCAAACAAGTAAATAAAATCTTTAAAAAATACAACCCTAAAAACTAATGACATACTGTACGGTGACTAACATAACGTAAACAAAACAAAACTAAACAAAACACAAAAACCTGTCCATAAAATACTAGGAAACACACCACAGCATGTAATCGACAACCACGGGGGGCGGGGGGTCATGTGCTGTAACCTTGGAAAGTGTGTACTCTTATGGAAAAGTGGAAAGAACAAACCTGAAAAGTGCTTGAGCAGAAAGAGTGGGAAAGTTTCCTTCTAAGGTCATCACTGTCAGTCATGGGCAGTTCAGCTGTTACATATGAAAATCCTGGCGTCAGACCTCATTACGGAAGGTGATTTAAAAACTCACTTGGCATTTCCTTCCACGTTTTAAAAACAGAACTTCTTTACATAAAAAAAAAAAAAAGAAGGAAAAAAGAAGAAGAAAAGGAGATCAGATCTTGCAGCCTCAGAGATGGCATCTGGGTTAGGGCTGCCCATCCACCACCTCCCGGGCTCAGGCTTTACTGTCTAAAACCTACTTATGCAAAAGTCCTCCCTGGTGAGATCAGAGCGATCATAGAAGTTTAAAAGTGAAAACAATATTAAATCACCGTTATGGGCTGAATTGTGCTACCCCCCAACACACACACCGATTCATATTTTGAAGCCCTAACCTCCAGTACCTCAGAATGTGCGTGTATCTGGAGATGGGGCCTTTATGGAGGGGATTAAGTTAAAACAAGGCTGTTAGGGTGGGTGCTAATCCCATCTGACTGGTTTCCTTCTAGAAGGAGATTAGGACACGAACAAGCCTGTGCAGAGAGGGAAGACCACGTAAGGACTAAGGACGCAGCGAGATGGCGGCCATTGCCGGTGGAGGTGGAGCAGAGGGACCTCAGGAAGACACCTTGATCTTGGACATCCAGCCTCCAGAACTGTGAGTAAATAAATTTCTGTTGTTTAAGCCACGCAGCCTGTGGTGTTTGGTTATGGTAGCCCTAGCAAACTAATAAAATCACTTTCTTTGTTGGCTCTTCATTTTTTCAAGTACAGTTTTATTATTTGTTATGGTATTTATAAATTACTTCATTGAAACAGCAAAGGAAAAGCACAGATAATTTACTTCCATAGCAAGTTTATCAGATAGCCACAGAAAGAGAGCCTGAAAAAAAAAAACAAGGATTAGGGTCCACCCTAATCCAGGATGACCTTTTCTTAACTTGTTACATCTGCAAAGATGCTGTGTCCAAGTAAATTCCCACTCACAGGTCCTGGTGGTTAAGACTTAAGTATATCTTTTTGGGAGACACAATTCTATCTGCTACAAATGGCTACACCTGAAGGGAGCTGACTAGTGACGGTGAGAAGCAGGAAGAATCTTCTGGACGCTGGCAATGTTCTTATTCCTATCTGGAGGCTGGTTATACTGTGGTTTCAGTTTATGAAAATTTGCCCAGCTATGTTCCTCTCTAATAGGTGTACTTTTCTCTATAGATATTATGCTTCAATTAAAAAATTTTTTTCATTCCCCTTTGTTTAGAAGAATTTATACTTGCTTATTCTCTTGATTTATGTTTCTCTAAAATATTAGGAAAAAGCAAATCTACCAGTGTCTCCAAACGAGGTGAAAAGAAGACTTTAATTGAATATATCACTATGGGTTTTGATTTTTCCTTTTTATCAGTGATCAAGAAACTATATAGTGAGTAAAAGCCACAATGTATTCTGTATTTTTTTAAAATTTTTTTAAAGATTTTATTTATTTGACAGAGAGAGAGAGATCACAAGTAGGCAGAGAGGCAGACAGAGAGAGAGAGGGGAGGAAGCAGGCTCCCTGCGGAGCAGAGAGCCCGATGCGGGGCTCGATCCCAGGACCCTGGGATCATGACCTGAGCCAAAGGCAGAGGCTTTAACCCACTGAGCCACCCAGGCGCCCCTGTATTCTATATTTTTAAATCGAATTGATATTTTATTCTTCACAACACCATCTGTATATATTTGAAAAAATATTTGTACACCAATGTCTCAGGCATTCTGTATTTGTTTAAAGATTATGCTTGCCTACCATATGCATTCACAGGCCCCTTGCATTAGTGTCAATGGCCACCCTGTGGTCACAGGTTGAGGATCACTTGTCTAAGTAATAATAATGTGGGAGTAATGTACGCTGGTGAAGAGCATGGAATTTGGAGTCAGATTTGGTTGGATTGGTATCCCAGACTGTCATTTTCTTAGTATATGAAATCAGTGTGTGCCTCGGCTTTTCCACCTATAAAAAGGACTGATAATAATAGTATTTAACTCATAGGATTATTGTACTAAAATAAGTTAATACATGTGAAACACAGAATGCGTATGTTTCTGTTACACAGTAATTGGGCCAGATTATATATAAGTATTAGCTATTATTATTATTATTATAATTTGCAAGTCTGTGGTTATTGCCAGAGTGTGGGTCCAAGGCAGGTGGCTGCCTGGCCCCTGACTGGAATAGATATTGGGGATACCAATTATTTGGGGAGAGAGGTTCTTACCTTTTGGCTACTGTAAATTATGCTGTCATGAACACAATTATACAAATATCTGTTCCAGTCCCTGCTTTCTGTTCTTTTGTGTCTATACCCAGAAGTGGAATTGCTAATCAAATGATAATTCTGTTTAATTTTCCAAGGAGCCACCATACAATTTTCCACAGCCATAGTCCCATTTTCTACTCCTACCAGCAACACATAGGGGTTCCAGTTTTTCCACATCCTTGTCAACACTTGCTGTTTTCTGCTTATTTGATAATAGTTACAATGATTAATTCTATGTATTAGTTTAGCTGGGCCTCAATGCTCAGATGGTCAAACATAATTCGGGGTGTTTCCATTAGAGCACTTCTTTTTTTTTTAAAGATTTTATTTATTTATCTGTTTGTCAGAGAGAGAGAGAGGGAGAGCACAAGCAGGCAGAGCGGCAGGCCGAGGCAGAGAGAGAAGCAGGCTCCCCACTGAGCAAGGAGCCCGATGTGGGACTCGATCCCAAGACCTTGGGATCACGTCCTAAGCCGAAGGCAGAGGCTTAACTGACTGAGCCACCCAGGTGTCCCTCCATTAAAGCATTTCTGGATGAGATTAACAATTAAATAAGTGGCCTTTGGCTAGAGCACATTTCCCTTCATAATGTGACCAGGCCTCATCCAATCAGATGAATGTTTAAGCAGAACAGAAAAGACCCACCTTTCTGAGTTGTGGGAATTTCCCAGCAGTTGGCTTTTTAAAAAAAATTATTTTTATTAACATATAATGTATTATTTGCCCCAGGGGTACAGGTCTGTGAATCATCAGGCTTACACATTTCACAGCACTCACCATAGCACATACCCTCTCCAATGTCCATAACCCAACGACCCTCTCACTACCTCCTCACCCCCCCAGCAACCCTCAGTTTGTTTTGTGAGATTAAGAGTCTCTTATGGTTTGTCTCCCTCCCGATGCCATCTTGTGTTATTTTCCCCCCACCCCCCACCACCCCCTGACCTGCCTCTCAAATTCCTCATATCAGAGAGATCATATGATAATTGTCCTTCTCTGATTGACTTATTTCACTCAGAAAATACCTTTTAGTTCCATCCACGTCATTGCAAATGGCAAGATTTCATTTCTTTTGATGGCTGCATAGTATTTCATTGAATATATATACCATATCTCCTTGATCCATTCATCTGTTGATGGACATCTAGGTTCTTTCAATAGTTTGGCTATTGCTGACATTGCTGCTATAAACAATCAGGTGCACGTGCCCCTTCAGATCACTACATTTTTATCTTTAAGGTAAGTACCCATTTTCCGTTTCTTTGTATCTTCCTCAATTTCTTTCATGAGTACTTCAGAGTTCGCTGAGTACCAATTCTTTGTCTCTTCGGTTAGGTTTATTTCTAGGTATCCTATGGTTTTGGGTGCAATTGTCAATGGGATAAACTCCTTAATTTCTCTTTCTTCTGTCTTGCTGTTGGTATGTAGAAATGCAACTGATTTCTGTGCATTAATTTTATATCCTGATGCTTTATTGAATTCCTGTATGAGTTCTAGCAGTTTTGGAGTGGAGTCTTTTGGGTTTTCCACATAAAGTATCACATCATCTGCAAAGAATCAGATTTCTTCTTTGCCTATTTGGATGTCTTTAATTTCTTTTTGTTGTCTGATTGCTGAGGCTAGGACTTCTAGCACTATGTTGAATAGCAGTGGTGATAGTGGACATCCCTGCCATATTCCTGACCTTAGGGGAAAAGCTCTCAGTTTTTCTCCATTGAGAATGATATTTGTGGTGGGTTTTTCGTAGATGGCTTTGATAATATTGAGGTATGTACCCTCTATCCCTACACTTTTGTCAGTTTTGATCAAGAAAGGATGCTGTACTTTGTCAAATGTTTTTTCAGCATCTATTGAGAGTATCATATGGTTGTTCTTTTATTAATGTATTGTACCACATTGATTGATCTGAGGATGTTGAACCAAACTTGCAGTCCTGGAATAAATCCCACTTGGTCTGGTGAATAATCCTTTTAATGTAGTATTGTTGGCTCCTATTGGCTAGTATTTTGGCAAGAATTTTTGTGTCCATGTTCATCAAGGATATTGGTTTGTAATTTCCTTTTTGATGGGGTCTTTGTCTGGTTTTGGGATCAAGGTGATGCTGGCCTCATAAAATGAGTTTGGAAGTTTTCCTTCCATTTCTATTTTTTGGAACAGTTTCAGGAGAATAGGTATTAATTCTTCTTTAAATGTTTGGTAGAATTCCTCTGGGAAGCTGTCTGGCTCTGGGCTCTTGTTTGTTGGGTGATTTTTTTTTTAAGATTTTATTTATTTATTTGACAGACAGAGATCACAAGCAGGCAGAGATGCAGGCAGAGAGAGAAGGGGAAGCAGGCTCCCCACTGAGCAGAGAGTCCAATGCAGGGCTCCATCCCAGGACCCTGGGATCATGACCTGAGCCTAAAGCAGAGGCTTTAACCCACTGAGCCACTCAGGCGCCCCTGTTGGGTAATTTTTGATGACTTTTTCAATCTCCTTACTTATTATGGGTCTGTTCAGGTTTTCTATTTCTTTCTGGTTCAGTTGTGGTAGTTTATATGTTTCTAGGAATGCATCCTTTTCTTCCAGATTGTCAAATTGGCTGGCGTATAGTTGCTCATAATATGTTCTTATAATTGTTTGTATTTCTTCGGTGTTGGTTGTGATCTCTCCTCTTTCTTTCATAATTTTATTAATTTGGGTCCTTTCTCTTTTCTTTTTGATAAGTCTGGTTAGGGGTTTGTCAACCTTATTAATTCTTTCAAAGAACCAGCTCCTAGTTTCTTTGATTTGTTCTACTGTTCTTTTGGTTTCTATTTCACTGATTTCTGCTCTGATCTTCATGATTTCTCTTCTCCTGCTGGGTTTAGGCTTTCTTTGTTGTTTTTTCTCCAGCTCCTTTAGGTGTAGGGTTAGGTCATGTACTTGAGACCTTTCTTGTTTCTTGAGAAAGGCTTGTATAGCTATATACTTTCCTCTCAGGACTGCCTTTGCTGTGTCCCACAGATTTTTGAACAGTTGTTTTCATTTTCATTTGTTTCCATGAATTTTTTTCAATTCTTCTTTAAAATCCTGGTTGACCCATTCATTCTTTAGTAGGATGCTCTTTAGCCTCCATGTATTTGGGTTCTTTCCAAATTTCCTCTTGTGATTGAGTTCTAGCTTCAGAACATTGTGGTCTGAAAATATGCAGGGAATGATCCCAATCATTTGGTACCAGTTGAGACCTGATTTTTGACCCAGGATGTGATCTATTCTGGAGAATGTTCCATGTGCACTAGAGAAGAATGTGTATTCTGTTGCTTTGGGATGGAATGTTCTGAATATATCTGTGATGTCTATCTGGTCCATTGTGTCATTTAAGGCCTTTATTTCCTTGTTGCTCTTTTGCTTGGATGATCTGACCATTTCAGTGAGGGGGTGTTAAAGTCCCCTACTATTATTTTATTATTGTTGATGTGTTTCTTTGATTTTGTCATTAATTGGTTTATATAATTGGCTGCTCCCTTGTTAGGGGCATAGATATTTAAAATTTTTAGATCTTCTTGTTGGACAGATCCTTTAATTATGATAGAATGTCCTTCCTCATCTCTTATTACTATCTTTGGCTTAAAATCTAGTTTATCTGATATAGGGATTGCCATCCCAGTTTTCTTTTGACATCCATTAGCAACAACATCAAATAAATAAATTGTTTTCCACCCCCTCACTTTAAATCTGGAGGTCTTTGGGTCTAAAATGAGTCTTTGGGTCTAAAATGAATTTCTTAGAGACAACATATTGATGGGTCTTGGTTTTTTTGGGGGGAGGGGAATCTTGTTTTTTTATCCGTTCTGATACCCTGTGTCTTTTGATTGGGGCATTTAGCCCATTTACATTCAGGGTAACTATTGAAAGATATTAATTTAGTGATATTATATTGCCTATAAGGTGACTGTTACTGTATATTGTCTCTATTCCTTTCTGGTCTATTGCTTTTAGGCTCTCTCTTTGCTTAGAGGACCCCTTTCAATATTTCCTGTAGGGCTGGTTTGGTGTTTGCAAATTCTTTTAATTTTTGTTTGTCCTGGAAGCTTTTTATCTCTCCTTCTATTTCCAATAACAGCCTAGCTGGATATAGTATTCTTGGCTGCGTATTTTTCTCATTTAGTGCTCTGAATATGTCATGCCAGTCCTTTCTGGCCTGCCAGGTCTCTGTGGATAAGTCTGCTGCCAGGCTAATATTTCTACCATTGTACATTACAGACCTCTTGTTCCAAGCTGCTTTCAGGATTTTCTCTTTGTCACTAAGATTTGTAAGTTTTACTATTAGATGACAGGGTGTGGACTTATTTTTATTGATTTTGAGGGGGGTTGTCTGTGCCTCCTGGATTTTGATGCTTGTTCCCTTTGCCATATTAGGGAAATTCTCTACTATAATTTGCTCCTGTATACCTTCTTCCCCTCTCTCTCTTCTTCTGGGATCCCAATTATTCTAATATTGTTTCGTCTTATGGTATCACTTATCTCTTGAATTCTCCCCTCATGGTCCAGTAGTTGTTCATCTTTCTTTTGCTCAGCTTCTTTATTCTCCATCATTTGGTCTTCCATATCACTAATTCTCTCTTCTGCATCATTTATCCTAGCAGTAAGAGCCTCCATTTTTTATTGCACCTCATTAATAGCTTTTTGATTTCAACTTGGTTGGATTTTAGTTCTTTTATTTCTCTAGAAAGAGATTGTGTTTCTCCAGGAAGGGATTCTCTAATATCTTCCATGCCATTTTCGGGCCCAGCTAGCACCTTGATAATCATCATTCTGAACTCTGGTTCTAACATAGTACCAATGTCCATATTGATTATGTCCCTAGCCTTCAGTACTGCCTCTTGTTCTTTTTTGTGTGTGTGTGTGGTGAGTTTTTCCACCTTGTCATTTTATCCAGATAAGAATATATGAATGAGAGAATAAAATACTAAATGGGTGGCAAAGACTCCAGAAAAATATATGCTAACCAAATGAGAAGAGACCTGAATCCAGGGGGAGAAGAAAGGGGGAAAAGTAAAAATAAAAAATAAAAAAATATATGTATTAGACTGGTGAATAGAACAGAGCCATCCACTTGATTTTGGGTGTATTCTGGTCTCTTAGAGGAAACTACCTCCCAAAATTCCTACCTTAGAGGAAACTACCTCCCAAAATTTTAAAGAAAGAAAGAAAAAAAGAAATACACACACACACACACACACACACACACACACAAATAAGGGTAAACATGATGAAGGGATGAATATGAAAGTAAAGATGAAAATTTAAAAGGATTCTAAAAAAGGAATTGATAAGATAAATTGGTTGGAAAAATTTTTAAAAAAGATGAGAGAATGTGATCCGGCTGGAGACTAGAACAAAGCCATGTGCTAGATTTAGGGTATATTTTGATTTATTAGAAGAAATTGTATCCCAAAATTTTAAAGAAAAAATAACCTATACGTATATTAAAAATAAAGTTAAATACAATGAAGGGTTAAAATATGACTATAACAATGACAATTTTAAAAGATTTTTTAAAAAAAGGTATTGTTAAGATAACACAGTTTAAAAATGTGAAAAGAGGAAAGGCTCCTGGGTGGCTCGGTGGGTTAAGCCTCTGCCTTCAGCTCAGGTCATGATCTCAGGGTCCTGGGATCAAGCCCTACATTGGGTTCTCTGCTCAGCAGGGAGCCTGCTTTCCCCTGTCTCTCTCTGCCTGCTTCTCTGCCTACTTGTGATCATTCTCTCTGTCAAATAAATAAATAAAATCTTAAAAAAAAAAGAAGAAGAAAGAGGAAAAGTTTAAAAAATAGAATAAGAAAAAAATAAAATTAAAAAAATTAACTTTGCAAGACTAAAGGATCATGGGGAAAAAGCCATGAATTCTATGTGTTGCTTTCCCCTAGCTCTGGAGTTCTGCAGTTCTCATTGATCGGTGAACTTGGTCTTGATTGGATGTTCTTGCTGATCTTCTGGGGGAGGGGCCTGTAGCAGTGATTCTCAAATGTCTTTTCCCTAAGGGAGAATTGCCCCGCCCTTGCCAGGGGCCAGGCTAAGTAATCTGCTCAGGTTTGCTCTTGGTAGCTTTTGTTCCCTGAATGCTTTCCATACAGCTTTGGAGGACAGGAATAAAAATGGCAGCCTCCCAATCTCTGGCCTGTAGGAGCTGAGAGCTTCGGGCCTTACTCCTCAATGTGCCCTCAGAGAAAAGCAGTCAATCCCTCCCATCTCCCTGGTCTCCAGCCACGCTCTGTGCTCACCTGGTCTGTGACTGAACATTTCTATCTCTAGCACACATCCCCTTTTGGAGTCTGCAAACCCAGCGGATTCCTGCTGCATGCTCACTTCCACTCCTCCTGGAAGATCAGTGGCCCAACTGTGCCTTGGATGATGGTTTAAGGTAACCCTGAGCTGGGAGGTCACTCCACACTCCATTTCTATAGCTGGCTTCCCTGCACTGATACCTGGCAGCTCTGTCACACTCAGACACCCCAGTCTTTCTTTGACCCTGCAGTTCCTGAGACCACACTGTCCCCATGAGGGCTCCACCCCCCACTTAGCCTCTGGAGTGACGTCCCTCGTGGAGTAGACCTCTAAAAGTTCTGATTTTGTACTCTGCCGCTCCACCGCTTGCCAGGAGCTGGCCCTTTCCCCCACTGTCTTCCCATCACTTCAGATTCACTTCTCCGCACATCCTACCTTCCAGAAAGTAGTCAATGTTTCCTAGAATTGCTGCTCTTCTTCTCTTTGGTTTCCTGCTGAGTTTATAGGTGTTCGGAATGGTTTGATAACTTGCTCAACTCCTGGGACCTAATGATATTTCAGTCTCCTACTCCTCCGCCATCTTGGCTTTTGAACTAGAACAGGAACACCTGACTTTTCCCCATTCTCCAGGCTGTTGGTCTACCCTGGAGATTTTTTTCCCACCTCTATAATCATGTCTCCACTCCTTATAATAATAAATAGATACATAATAAATATAATAATTTATATATACCAAATATACAATAATATATCTCTTAAATATATAGTCTCCTATCGATCTTATTTTTTTGGAGAACCCTGACTGATACAATAGTTATCCTAATACGTTTGAAGATCTCATTAGTATTTGAAGAAGTACTACAAATAAATATAACATATGCACATAGTATATAAAACTTTTCCTTTTCATATATAAAACTTTTATCAAGACTTCCTGTAAGCCAGGTACTACCCTAAGAACTTTGCATTCTTAACTCATATGATATGGACAACTAGGGAGTTGTCCATATCAGGACAATAAATAAAGCAGGCATTATTATCTCAGATTTATAGATGAGAAAACACATACATAGAGGCCAAATAACACTTGCCTAAGGTCATGCAGCTGGTATGGGGTGACTTGGACTCAGCAGTCTGGCTCCGGAATCCTTGCTTTTGCCAAATGAAGCTCCCACACCTTCTGTTCTGATAGCTTCACTTTAATTTGAATCATATTGGTGACTTCTGATGTCCTGATTTTCCCTTCCATCACTTTCCCTGTTCCTAAAAGTCCTACTGTACTTCTGTGCCCTAAAATCAGTCAAGGGTGAGTGTGACAATATTCCCTATAGTGGTGTGTGGTGTCAGGGGGAAGAACGATGGTTTCTGGTCATAACCGAACCCTACAAATATGCCCTTGAGAAAAAAAAAAATCAGGAACCACTAAATCCTTTACACTAGAAGAGGAAAAATTAAATTGTTTAAAAATGAAAATTATTCCCATAATGTATTTCAGCCAAATCATTAAAGTGTACTCGTACATTAATTACACTTTCAAGACTCTCCTTGCCCTGCTTTGTGGGACTCTCTCTTTTTCCCAGGGTTAAGTGAGGACAAGGTTTTTGAGGTAGAACTCAATTCCATTTCAAGCAAAGTCTCCCAAAGCTGGTTAGGCAAAGATTCCCATCCAAAATAATTGCCCAGCCAAGCAATTAAGTCACCTTCAGAAGTTACTAACTTGCAGCTGACCTTTGTGGAAACCATAGCCACAATTTTAACACACAGGTTTGCTATTTTTTTAAAGATCAAACTCCCCCTCCATGAAAAAAAAAAGTATCCAGCACTTACACTTGGAAACCGTACTAAGCTAGGCCCTTCTCTTTAGAACTGCTGCAAATGTTTTCATATCCTGTTCAGTTTACTGTGTCCCATCTTTATCCAAAACCTGGATAATTTCCTCAATGCCATTTGCTTTGCCCTTCATGAGCTTCCCAGGGTAATTGTCTCCACCTTCTGCAATGCATCTGGGAAACGCGGACCTCCCCAGGTTGTAAAAGCATTAGCTACTGCTACAAGGAGGCTTAGCAGAGCACATCACACCTTGAATAGTTCCAAAGACTTTTAAATCAGAGAGGAATCTCAAAGACCCTCATATCATTTTCCTTAACTTTACAGATGAGGAAATGGAACTCAGGGGTTTCGTGGGAAGGCACTAAAGGAATTTAAATAGGGATGGGCCAACTAATTTCAGCAGGAGAGCTGAAATTACTTACTAAATCTGTGGGTGATAAAAGCAAAGAATTTGATGGCTATCCATTAGAACAATGGGCCCAAAACAGCATGATGGAATTCAACAAGTAGTAATAATAAAGGACTGCTTCCAGTCACAGAATCAGCAAGGTTCGCCAATGTGGGAGACAGATGAGGTTTGGCTGACCCCGATCTCTGGATGAGCCTGCAGAGACAATGGTCAGCCAGATGTTAAAAAACCTAATTAAATTCTAATAATGGTACCATCATATTGGGTTAGAATATGGATGAAGTCTAGAAGGGCACATAAAATAGTCCATTAGTATATGGATGAAGTCAAGAAGGACCCATAAAATGGTTCATGGTAGTTACTTTCGGGCAGTGGAAGTAGAAGGAAGAGAAGGCTATACTTCTTACTTCATACACACCAAGCATTGTACTAATTTTGGAGTAAGCAAATCTTAACAACTTAAAAAAATAATGATTTACAAAAACTGAAGCTGAAGGACAGTTTCCAGAGGAAGAACAGGAATGTCCTAGATAGATTGTATGGAATGTCTACTGTCTAGCCTTGGGCATTTGAAGGAGAGATCAAATGGTGGAGGGGGCTGGGAATCAGGTCACAGAGATTACTGAACAGATTTAACTAACTCCATACTTTTGAAACAACGGGGGAGTTCTCTCATTCTAAAGAGCTAGTGTATGGAAATCTGTCCCTCCATCCATTCATTCATTCACCCATTCATTCATTCATTCATTCATCCAACACCATAAACAAAGTGTATCTTCTTTAAAAAAGCATTTGAGAAAGTATTTCCCCTGGCAAAGAATTAGGCTACTTTAAAAGGATAACTTGCTTATTCTGGAACATATTCAAGGAATGGTTGGCTGATCTATTCTCTGAGACAGACACCTGCATTTTTAAGGATGATGGACTAGGAAATTTCTAATGATTCTTACCCATTTATATTTATACCATTTTGCTGTTTGGAAATACTGTGAAGGCTCCAAATTGCTAGCAATGCAACAGAAGTTTGGATTATTCACCGTGACATTCAAGAGCCATCAGAATGTTGCTCTAACTGCCTTTTCCAGTGTGTCTCCTACCATCTCCATTAGGCACCCACTTCCCAGACTCTGAGGTCCATTCATCAGGCACTTTCCAGCTCCTTGCATGTCCTTTGTTCATGCTGTTCCTTCCTAGAATGCCCTTTTTGGGCTTTTCTTGACCTAGTGAAATACAACTCACTTCTCAATCTGATTCATTATATACTACCTTGCTTTGAGGCTTTCCCTCTCTTCCATATATCACTTTTCAAAGCTGATATTCCCTGGTGGGAATTCACAGTTACACCAGTAGTTTACAGCTGGGGTCCAAACTACTTCGTTGGTCAGTGCTCACACGTTCGAGGTTAAAAATGTAAAATGCTATGCTGATGTCCCTGTAACACATCTAATATTGTGTCATGCTTGGTTTTTGGTGCTCCTATACTTACTATGAGATAAGAGCCCCTTGATGTCAGGACCACAGTCAAATCCAGATTCTCTGGGCTTCGAAAAAGACTGTCACTTCCAGAGTCACCTGGAAATCTACGCTGAATGAATTCATGGACTTGAACTATCTCCCATTCTGTTCCTTACCAGCCAGTTAAAATTTCTGACTTCAGCATGTAGTTACCTATTCCATGCTTTGAGACTTGAATTGAAATTGGTAAGATGTACAAATGCAGTATCTCTTACTACTTTAGAGGTCTTCAGGAACATTCTGAGAATACACTTCGTTGATGTTGTTTGACTTTCAACGAGAAGGGATGCCTGAGACTGCCATTCTCAGGGTGGGGAGTCTAGGGTCCAGTAGATAAGAGTCTACTCTAGAGCCCAGTCCAACTTAAGAGTCCAATGATCTGACTTTGAATTCTGTCTATGCCATGTACTAGCCAATGACCTTGAGTAAAATACCACTATGTCTAAGCCTCAGGGTCCTTGTAAAAAGGGACTAAAAATGGTACCTTCCTCATAGGGTTGTTGGAAGGAAAATATCATAAGATCCCTCATACAAAGCACTAGGCCCAATGCCCGCCACACAGTATACACTCAGTAAAATAGATATTATGACTGTGTGTTCTGAGTTTGGCAGCTGCAGAAACAACCTTGGATTCATAAGCAAATACTACTTGTTACGACTCTCCCATAGTTGCTCCCAATACTGTGCACACGTAGTTACAGTGCATAGCCCCAAAAAGGCATTATAAAATGTTGATGGCACTCAGACATGTATTTTAATATTTGGAGCATTAGCTTCCAAAAGGAATGGGTTTTTATCTTTGTTATGTCCAACATTGCAGTTTTTGCCTTAAATCCCCCACCAAAATGACTTGACCCATTTGTATTAAGCCCTTTACGTGAGCAGAGAACATTGTGGCTTGCACTTACTCAAATCCAAATGAAGGTCTAAATCTGAAGAAAGAAAATCACCTTTTTAAAGAACCAAATTCCATGAGGAGAGAAAGTAGGCCAAACACCTACTGGACAAGCTGTTGGAAAGGATCCACCATTTCTTTTAACTTTTGTTACTTGCTACTGGCCCCAAAATAAATCCATTGGTGCCAACTCCTATTATTTCCCTACTTCCAAAGAAGGTCAGCATTCAAACAATACAGAAGGTTCTGGATAGGACTTCATTACCGTGATTACTTCCTGTGGAAAGTTTGAGGTCTGGTTCTGCATTTTTCTGGCTGTGTGATTTTGCCATACTTCAATCTCTCTGAAGCTCAGTTCTTGTTCTCCAATCTCTGAAATGGGGATGATAATGTAACTTTGCCAGCCCCATACCAGGGATTCTGTCTTCTCTCTGATCTATACAATAGGAATAATTATACCTACCTCAGAGTTTGTGGTAGAATGAAGAATATATTTGTACATATACCTAAATATTAATTATACTATATACACTATGTATATTGTATAGTATTAATCTATTTTTCTTTACCTTTTATTTTTTACAAGCGAGTGCATTAGTTGGGGGAGGAACAGAGGGAGAAAATCTTTTTTTAAATTTATTTTTTAAATTAAAATTTAATTAATTAACATATAATTATGTTATATGTATGAGGTCAGTGATTCATCAGTCTTTCATACCCAATGCTCATTTTATCATGTGCCCTCCTTAATGCTCATCACCCAGTTATCCCATCCCTCCACCTCCTTCCTGCCCAGCAAGCCTCAGTTTGTTTCCCAGAGTTAAGAGTCTCCCATGGTTTGTCTCCCTCTCTGATTCCATCTTATTTTATTTTTCCCTCCCTTCCCCTACAATCCTCTGATTTGTTTCTTAAATTCCACATATGTGTGAGAACATATGAAAATTGTCTTTCTCTGATTGACTAATTTCACTCACCATAATACCCTCTAGTTCCATCCACATTTTTGCAAATGGCAAGATTTCATTTTTTCTGATGGTGGAGTAGTATTCCATTGTGTATATATACACCACATCTTTTTTATCCATTCATCTGTCAATGGACATCTGGGCTCTTTCCATTGTTTAGCTATTGTGGACATTGCTGCTATAAACATTGGGGTGCACATGCCCCTTCTGATCACTACATTTGTATGTTTGTTGTAAATACCCAGTAGTGCAATTGTTGGGTTGCAGAGTAGCTCTATTTTTAACTTTTTGAGGAACCTCCATACTGTTTTCCAGAGTGGCTGCGTCAGCTTACATTCCCACTAACAGTGTAGGCAGACCTCCTTTCTCTGCATCCTTGCCAACATCTGTTGTTTCCTGACTTGTTAACTTTAGCCATTCTGACAGGTGTGAGGTTGTACCTCATTGTGGTTTTAGTTTGTATTTCCCTGATGCCGAGTGATATTGAGCACTTTTTCATGTGTCTGTTGGCCATCTGGATGTCTTCTTTGCAGAAATATCTGTTCATGTCTTCTGCCCATTTCTTGATTAGATTATTTGTTCTTTTGATAGTGAGTTTAATAAGTTCTTTATAGATTTTGGATACTAGCCCTTTATCTGATATGTCATTTGCAAATATCTTCTCTCATTCTGTTGCTTGTCTTTTGGTTTAGTCAACTGTTTCCTTTGCTGGTCAAAAGCTTTTGATCTTAATGAAGTCCCAATAGTTCATTTTTGCCTTGATTTCCCCTACCTTTGGATACACAGAATATGTTGTATATATGACTCTTTGGAGTCACAGAGGTTGTTGCCTATGTTCTCCTCTAAGAGTTTGGTGGATTCTTGTCTCACATTGAGGTCTTTCATCCATTTTGAATCTATTTTTGAGTGTGGTGTAAGGAAATGGTTCAGTTTTATTCTTCTGCATGTGGCTGTCCAATTTTCCCAACACCATTTGTTGGAGAGACTGTCTTTTTTCCATAAGATATTTTTTTCCTGATTTGTCAAAGATTAGTTGACCATAGAGCTGAGGGTCTATTTCTGGGTTCTCTATTCTGTTCCATTGATCTATGTGTCTGTTTTTATACTAGTTCCATACTGTCTTGATATTCAGTTTTGTAAAAGAGCTTGAAGTCCAGAATTGTTATGCCACCAGCTTTGGTTTTCTTTTTCAACGTTCCTCTGGGTATTTGGGGTCCATACAAATTTTAGGATTCTTTGTCCTAGCTCTGTGAAAAAAGATGATGGTATTTTGATAGGGATTGCTTTGAATGTATAGATTGCTCTAGGTAGCATAGACATTTTAATAATATTTGTTCTTCCAATCCATGAGCATGGAACATTTTTCCATTTGTCTTCCTCAATTTCTTTCATGAGTGTTCTATAGTTTTCTGAATAGAGATCTTTTTCTTCTTTGGTGAGTTTTACTCCTAGGTATCTTATGGCTTTTGGTGCAATTGTAAATGGGATCAATTCCTTAATTTTCCCTTCTTCTGTCTCATTGGTGTATAGAAATGTAACTGATTTCTGTGCACTGATGTTATATCTTGCAACTTTGCAGAATTCCTGTATGTGTTCTACAAATTTTGGGGTGGAGTCTTTTGGGTTTTCCACATAGTATAACATATCATCTGCAAAGAGTGAGAGTTTTACTTTTTCTTTGACAATTTGGATGCCTTTTATTTCCTTTTTTGTCTGATTGCTGAAGTTAGGAATTCTAGTACTGTGTTGAAAAACAGTGGTGCTAGTGGACATCCCTGCTGTGTTCCTGACCTTAGGAAGAAGCTCTCTGTTTTTCCCCATTGAGAATGATATTTGCTACAGGATTTTCATATATGGCTTTTATGATGTTGAGGTATGTGAGGAGTTTTGATCAAGATAGGATGCTATATTTGTGAAATGTTTTTTCTGCATCTATTGAGAGGATCATATGGTTCTTATCCTTTTTTTTTTAAGATTTTATTTATTTGATAGACAGAGATTACAAGTAGGCAGAGAGGCAGGCAGAGAGAGAGAAGGAAGCAGGCTCCCCACTGAGCAGAGAGCCCAACGTGGGGCTCGATCCCAAGACCCTGAGACCATGACCTGAGCCAAAGGCAGAGGCTTTAACCCACTGAGCCACCCAGGCGCCCCTATCCTTTCTTTTATTTATATAGTGTATCATATTGATTGATTTGTGGATGTTAAACCACCCTTGCAGCCCAGGAATAAATACTACTTGGTCATGGTGAATAATCCTTTTAATGTAATGTTGGATCCTACTGGTTAGTATTTTGGTGAGAATTTTTATATCCATGTTCATCAGGGATATTGGTCTATAATTCTCCTTTTTAGTGGGGTTTTTGTCTGGCTTTGGGATCAAGGAAATGCTGGCCTCATAGAAAGAGTTTGGAAGTTTTCCTTCCATTTCTATTCAGAAGAATAGGTATTAGTTCTTCTTTAAATGTTTGGTAGAATTCCCCTGGGAAGCCGTCTGGCCCTGGGCTATTTTTGTTGGAGATTTTTGATTACTGCTTCAATTTCCTTGATGGTTATGGGTCTGTTCAGTTTTCTATTTCTTCCTGTTTCAGTTTTGGTAGTCTTTATGTCTCCAGGAATGCATCCATTTCTTCCAGATTACCTAACTTGTTGGTTTACAGTTGCTCATAATATGTTCTTATAATTGTTTGTATTTCTTTGTTGTTGGTTGTAACCTCTCCCCTTTCATTCTTGATTTTATTTATTTGGGTCCTTTCTCTTCTTTTTGATCAGTCTGGCCAGGGGTTTATCAATCTTATTAATTATTTCAAAGAGCCAGCTCCTAGTTTTGTTGATCTGTTCTACTGTTCTTTTGGTTTCTATTTCATTGATTTCTGCTCTAATATTGATTGATTCTCTTCTTCTGCTGGGTTTAGGTTTTATTTATTGTTCTTTCTCCAGCTCCTTTAGGTGTAAGGTTAGGTTGTGTATTTGAGACTTTTCTTATTTCTTGAGAAAGGATTGTATTGCTATATATTTCTTTCTTAGGACTGCCTTTGCTGTGTCCCACAGGTTTTGAACAGTTATGTTTTTATTTTCATTTGTTTCCATGAATTTTTAAAAATTCTTCTTTAATTTCCTGGTTGACCCATTCAGGCAGAGAATCTTAGGCAGGTTCCACACCCAGCCCAGAGCCAGATGCAGGGCTAAATCCCACGACTGTGAGATCATGACCTGAACTGAAATCAAGAGTCAGATGCTTAATCAATTTAGCCACTCAGGTGCCCCATGTATAGTATAAATACACACTAATTATTAGTATATATATGCAATATATATACACTAGTGTATACTATTATATATACTAATTATTTTATATATGTGTGTTTCCGTTATACTCTTCCTTGTTGCTTATAGAATTTTTTTTTTATTTAAGTTTTATTTTTTTAAAACATATAATATCTTTTTATCCCCAGGGGTACAGGTCTGTGAATCGCCAGGTTTACACACTTCACAGCACTCACCATAGCACATACCCTCCCCAATGTCCATAATCCCACCCCCCCAACCCCCTCCCCCCATTAACCCTCAGTTTGTTTTGTGAGATTAAGAGTCACTTATGGTTTGTCTCCCTCCCAATCCCATCTTGTTTCATTTATTCTTCTCCTACACCCTTAACCCCCCATGTTGCATCTCCTCTCCCTCATATCAGGGAGATCATATGATAGTTGTCTTTCTCCGATTGACTTATTTCGCTAAGCATGATACCCTCTAGTTCCATCCACGTCGTTGCAAATGGCAAGATTTCATTTCTTTTGATGGCTGCATAGTATTCCATTGTGTATATATACCACATCTTCTTTATCCATTCGTCTGTTGATGGACATCTAGGTTCTTTCCATAGTTTGGCTATTGTAGACATTGCTGCTATAAACATTCGGGTGCACGTGCCCCTTCGGATCACAACGTTTGTATCTTTAGGGTAAATACCCAGTAGTGCAATTGCTGGGTCATACGGTAGTTCTATTTTCAACATTTTGAGGAACCTCCATGCTGTTTTCCAGAGTGGTTGCACCAGCTTGCATTCCCACCAACAGTGTAGGAGGGTTCCCCTTTCTCCACATCCTCGCCAGCATCTGTCATTTCCTGACTTGTTAATTTTAGCCATTCTGACTGGTGTGAGGTGGTATCTCATTGTGGTTTTGATTTGTATTTCCCTGATGCCGAGTGATATGGAGCACTTTTTCATGTGTCTGTTGGCCATCTGGATGTCTTCTTTGCAGAAATGTCTGTTCATGTCCTCTGCCCATTTCTTGATTGGATTATTTGTTCTTTGGGTGTTGAGTTTGCTAAGTTCTTTATAAATTTTGGACACTAGCCCTTTATCTGATATGTCATTTGCAAATATCTTCTCCCATTATGTCAGTTGTCTTTTGGTTTTGTTAACTGTTTCCTTTGCTGTGCAAAAGCTTTTGATCTTGATAAAATCCCAATAGTTCATTTTTGCCCTCGCTTCCCTTGCCTTTGGCGATGTTCCTAGGAAGATGTTGCTGCGGCTGAGGTCGAAGAGGTTGCTGCCTGTGTTCTCCTCAAGGATTTTGATGGATTCCTTTCTCACATTGAGATCCTTCATCCATTTTGAGTCTATTTTCGTGTGTGGTGTAAGGAAATGATCCAATTTCATTTTTCTGCATGTGGCTGTCCAATTTTCCCAACACCATTTGTTGAAGAGGCTGTCTTTTTTCCATTGGATATTCTTTCCTGCTTTGTCGAAGATTAGTTGACCATAGAGTTGAGGGTCGATTTCTGGGCTCTCTATTCTGTTCCATTGATCTATGTGTCTGTTTTTGTGCCAGTACCATGCTGTCTTGATGATGACAGCTTTGTAATAGAGCTTGAAGTCCGGAATTGTGATGCCACCAACTTTGGCTTTCTTTTTCAATATTGCTTTGGCTATTCGAGGTCTTTTCTGGTTCCATATAAATTTTAGGATTATTTGTTCCATTTCTTTGAAAAAAATGGATGGTACTTTGATAGGAATTGCATTAAATGTGTAGATTGCTTTAGGTAGCATAGACATTTTCACAATATTTATTCTTCCAATCCAGGAGCATGGAACATTTTTCCATTTCTTTGTGTCTTCCTCAATTTCTTTCATGAGTACTTTATAGTTTTCTGTGTATAGATTCTTAATCTCTTTGGTTAGATTTATTCCTAGGTATCTTATAGTTTTGGGTGCAATTGTAAATGGGATGGACTCCTTAATTTCTCTTTCTTCTGTCTTGTTGTTGGTGTAGAGAAATGCAACTGATTTCTGGGCATTGATTTTATATCCTGACACTTTACTGAATTCCTGTACAAGTTCTAGCAGTTTTGGAGTGGACTTTTGGGTTTTCCACATATAGTATCATATCATCTGCGAAGAGTGATAGTTTGACTTCTTCTTTGCCGATTTGGATGCCTTTAATTTCCTTTTGTTGTCTGATTGCTGAGGCTAGGACTTCTAGTACTATGTTGAATAGCAGTGGTGATAACGGACATCCCTGCCGTGTTCCTGACCTTAGCGGAAAAGCTTTCAGTTTTTCTCCATTGAGAATGATATTTGCGGTGGGTTTTTCATAGATGGCTTTGATAATATTGAGGTATGTGCCCTCTATCCCTACACTTTGAAGAGTTTTGATCAGGAAGGGATGCTGTACTTTGTCAAATGCTTTTTCAGCATCTATGGAGAGTATCATATGGTTCTTGTTCTTTCTTTTATTAATGTGTTGTATCACATTGATTGATTTGCGGATGTTGAACCAACCTTGCAGCCCTGGAATAAATCCCACTTGGTCGTGGTGAATAATCCTTTTAATGTACTGTTGAATCCTATTGGCTAATATTTTGGCGAGAATTTTTGCATCTGTGTTCATCAAGGATATTGGTCTGTAGTTCTCTTTTTTGCTGGGATCCTTGTCTGGTTTGGGGATCAAGGTGATGCTGGCCTCATAAAATGAGTTTGGAAGTTTTCCTTCCATTTCTATTTTTTGGAACAGTTTCAGGAGAATAGGAATTAGTTCTTCTTTAAATGTTTGGTAGAATTCCCCCGGGAAGCCGTCTGGCCCTGGGCTTTTGTTTGTTTGGAGATTTTTGATGACTGTTTCAATCTCCTTACTGGTTATGGGTCTGTTCAGGCTTTCTATTTCTTCCTGGTTCAGTTGTGGTAGTTTATATGTCTCTAGGAATGCATCCATTTCTTCCAGATTGTCAAATTTGTTGGCGTAGAGTTGCTCATAGTATGTTCTTATAATTGTCTGTATTTCTTTGGTGTTAGTTGTGATCTCTCCTCTTTCATTCATGATTTTATTTATTTGGGTCCTTTCTCTTTTCTTTTTGATAAGTCTGGCCAGGGGTTTATCGATCTTATTAATTCTTTCAAAGAACCAGCTCCTAGTTTCATTGATTTGTTCTATTGTTTTTTTGGTTTCTATTTCATTGATTTCTGCTCTGATCTTTATGATTTCTCTTCTCCTGCTGGGTTTAGGCTTTCTTTCTTGTTCTTTCTCCAGTTCTTTTAGGTGTAGGGTTAGGTTGTGTACCTGAGACCTTTCTTGTTTCTTGAGAAAGGCTTGGACCGCTATATATTTTCCTCTCAGGACTGCCTTTGTTGTGTCCCACAGATTTTGAACCGTTGTGTTTTCATTATCATTTGTTTCCATGAATCTTTTCAACTCTTCTTTAATTTCCTGGTTGACCCATTCATTCTTTAGAAGGATGCTGTTTAGTCTCCATGTATTTGGGTTCTTTCCAAATTTCCTCTTGTGATTGAGTTCTAGCTTCAGAGCATTGTGGTCTGAAAATATGCAGGGAATGATCCCAATCTTTTGATAACGGTTGAGACCTGATTTAGGACCGAGAATATGATCTATTCTGGAGAATGTTCCATGTGCACTAGAGAAGAATGTGTATTCTGTTGCTTTGGGATGAAATGTTCTGAATATATCTGTGATGTCCATCTGGTCCAGTGTGTCATTTAAGGCCTTGATTTCCTTGTTGATCTTTTGCTTGGATGATCTGTCCATTTCAGTGAGGGGAGTGTTGAAGTCCCCTACGATTATTGTATTATTGTCGATGTGTTTCTTTGATTTTGTTATTAATTGGTTTATATAGTTGGCTGCTCCCATGTTAGGGGCATAGATATTTAAAATTGTTAGATCTTCTTGTTGGACAGATCCTTTGAGTATGATATAGTGTCCTTCCTCATCTCTTATTATAGTCTTTGGCTTAAAATCTAATTGATCTGATATAAGGATTGCCACTCCTGCTTTTTTCTGATGTCCATTAGCATGGTAAATTCTTTTCCACCCCCTCACTTTAAATCTGGAGGTGTCTTCAGGTTTAAGATGAGTTTCTTGTAGGCAACATATAGATGGGTTTTGTTTTTTTATCCATTCTGACACCCTGTGTCTTTTGATTGGGGCATTTAGCCCATTCACATTCAGGGTAAGTATTGAGAGATATGAATTTAGTGCCATTGTATTGCCTGTAAGGTGACTGTTATTGTATATTGTCTCTGTTCCTTTCTGATCTACTACTTTTAGGGTCTCTCTTTGCTTAGAGGACCCCTTTCAATATTTCCTGTAGAGCTGGTTTGGTGTTTGCAAATTCTTTCAGTTTTTGTTTGTCCTGGAAGCTTTTAATCTCTCCTTCTATTTTCAATGATAGCCTAGCTGGATATAGTATTCTTGGCTGCATGTTTTTCTCGTTTAGTACTCTGAATATATCATGCCAGCTCTTTCTGGCCTGCCAGGTCTCTGTGGATAAGTCTGCTGCCAATCTAATATTTTTACCATTGTACGTTACAGACTTCTTTTCCCGGGCTGCTTTCAGGATCTTCTCTTTGTCACTAAGACTTGTAAATTTTACTATTAGGTGACGGGGTGTGGACCTATTCTTATTGATTTTGAGGGGGGTTCTCTGAATCTCCTGGATTTTGATGCTTGTTCCCTTTGCCATATTGGGGAAATTCTCTCCAATAATTCTCTCCAATATACCTTCTGCTCCCCTCTCTGTTTCCTCTTCTTCTGGAATCCCAACTATTCGAATGTTGTTTCGTCTTATGGTGTCACTTATCTCTCGAATTCTCCCCTCATGGTCCAGTAGCTGTTTGTCCCTCTTTTGCTCAGCTTCTTTATTCTCTGTCATTTGGTCTTCTATATCGCTAATTCTTTCTTCTGCCTCATTTATCCTAGCAGTGAGAGCCTCCATTTTTGATTGCACCTCATTAATAGCTTTTTTGATTTCAACTTGGTTAGATTTTAGTTCTTTTATTTCTCCAGAAAGGGCTTTTATCTCTCCGGAGAGGGTTTCTCTAATATCTTCCATGCCTTTTTCGAGCCCGGCTAGAACCTTGAGAATCGTCATTCTGAACTCTAGATCTGACATATTACCAATGTCTGTATTGATTAGGTCCCTAGCCTTTGGTACTGCCTCTTGTTCTTTTTTTTTGTGGTGAATTTTTCCGCCTTGTCATTTTGTCCAGATAAGAGTAGATGAAGGAGCAAGTGAAATACTAAAAGGGTGGCAACAACCCCAGGAAAATATGCTTTAGCCAAATCAGAAGAGATCCCAAATCATGAGGGGGAGAAAGGGGATAAAAAGAGGTTCAGAAAGAAGAAAAAGAAAAAAAAAAAAAAAAAAAGAAGAAAAAAAAAAAAG